>NC_057807.1:56638170-56682290 GCF_018294505.1 Triticum aestivum
TTGTCGTCTCCTACTGCTTATCTATGTACTTTTTGAGCAACGAGGATTCAAGAATTGAATCTAAGCGAGGCAAACATTTAAGGACTATTTTTTTAACAAATGCATGCCTATTCAGCCAAAACTTATGAAATTAAATGACTAAGAATATAAAGAACATACAGACAAATATGCGAATAAGTATAAAAAAATGCTTTTGGAACTACTAACATAGAGTCTTGCCACTTGAAATGCTCAGTCGATGCGACAATATAACCCCACAATACTAACTGACACCTACAACATGTGAAGCAAAAAAATTATGAATGTAAATATTTGCACAAGTGGGATAAACGATTATAGCTTTTGATAAGATGGGAGTAAACAAATTTTGGCAAATATCTCATGCTCAACAAAGCAAACCTTGGGATCATTGAGCCAATCATCACTTGTCGGGGGTTGGGTGCGACATATGCAAAAGGATGGCTTATCATGGTGGGAGCGAGTAGAACGTCGCCGGTGCCTGGAAGCGGGATAAGGCGTAGACACGTACGCCGGCGAACTTTACCCAGGTTGGGGGCTCTCTGTGAAGATAATACCCCTACTCCTGCTCTGCGGGGTCTCCGCATGATCACTATGGCACCAGTGATACAAGTTGCTCCTTGAGCTGTGTCTAGAGGTAGGAGAAGGCAAGGCTAGCTCTTCCCTGCCCTAGGTGACTGGCTAGTTCTATCAGAGTTGAAACCCTTTGCATGGGTGGCCTGGGGGGCTTATATAGGCCTGCTCCCGGGGTACAATGGTAATCGGGTCAGCTGCTGGGGCCCGTCTGTCAGCGTCTCCAGCCTCCGGCTTCTCCGCCGACTACTGGGCCCGCTGCCTAGTGGGCCCCGCCGACTGGTTGGTGGCTTCTTACTGTAGTCGTGCCGTCTATGACGAGGTCTTGGTCATCTTATCGTGGCTATAGTCCCGCCGGCTGGTGGGAGGTTACTGTAGCCACACCTGGTCTCATCAGGTTAATGGCATGCTTGCCTCGGGGTAAGGGATGGCCGCCCGTTGGAGGCCGGCCCTTCCCAAGCCCGATTGACTGGGCGTCCGCCGTCTTCTGCGGTGTCACTGCCCGGTAGGGCCCGCGGCTGGCAGGCCGTACCGACAGGCCGTCGTGGGGAACAGGGTTCCGCCTTCTTGGAGCGATGTTAGGGGAGACATGACACAGTGCCCCGCCGTGCGGAGATCTCCGCCTGTACGGAGCACTGTAGCCATGCCTGTCCCGGGCGTCGTGGCCGACGTGCTTCACTATAGCCATGCTCTAGCTTGTACTCTCGATGGGGGCTCAGTTGCTCCGAGGCCGTGAGGTGGCTGCCTGCCTGATGCCGCCCTCTCTGGAGGCCGGCGGGATGGAGCCGGCCACTCGTAGCGCCGTAGGCTGGGGTTTGCCGCCCTCTGGTAGCCGACCGTCGAGCCAGCCGCCCCCAGTGGGCGGAGCTTCAGCTTGGGGTCCAGCTAGGCGGAGCTGGCCCAAAGTCTTGATAAATCCTGGGACCTGGGTGAGGCTACCCATCACCCATTACTCCGACAGTAGTCCCTGAAGTCGGTGAGGCATTGTGGTCGAGGGGCCGCGAAGTCTCAGCGGCTCCCCCCCCCTTCGGCCGAGCTTCGGGAGAGCATCGGTCCGCCTTGCGGCCAGCCGATTGCTGAAACTGGCTTCGTCTTGGTGGGTAGTTGGTTGATTTCGAACTCCTCGGTGGGAAGGCAGGTGGCGTGCCTGCTAAGCTTCCTCTGGTCGCCGCCTGCTGTAGGGGCGCCACGCGGCGCCCTCCAGTCCGGCCAGCCTGCCACCCCACGCTCCCGATGGGACGTGACAATGGGCCAGGCCCACCACTACCGGGCCTCGGCACGCGGGCGGATCTGCTGCGCCGAGGCGGGCGGTTGCGATTCCCGCGGTTATTCACGGTGCAGTAAGTCTGCACGGAGAATGCAGGGACGTGGGGGCGTGGGCGTAGTTAATCCCACGTCCCACGCCCTGTCCCCTCGGCTTCATAGCCCGAGGGCTCTAAGTAGGGGGAGGGAGGGGTGCGGCGGGGCACGCGCGCCCCCTCCCACTTCTTCTTCCTCCTCTCGCACTCTCCACCATAGTTGTTGTCGCTGCTCCTTGCCGGCCGTAGTGCTGCCGCTGCCGCTGTTGCGCTCTCGCCCCTCCCGTAGCTCCGCCCGTAGCCATGGCGCGTGAGAAGGGCAGCGACTGGGACGGCTCGACGGTCATTAAGGACCACATCACCTTCCTCCGTGACACGCGCCGGATGCCCAATGCGGCATTCATCAAGGCGCGGGTGCCGCCGGAGACGGAGATCTCGCCGGCGCCGCGGGGGAACGAGCGGGTTGTCTTCCGCTCGCACTTCCTCCGCGGCTTTGGCCTCCCGGCGAGTGGCTTCTTCCGCTCGTTCCTCGACTTCAACCACCTCCAACCTCATCATCTGACGCCCAACACCGTGACCCTGCTCTCTGCCTTGGTTATGGCGTGCGAGGGCTACATCAGCGTCCTCCCCATGATCGAGCTGTGGGGAGCGTTCTTCTACGGGAAACTTGGCACCTCCGCCAAGGACACGGCAGTCGAGTGCGGCAGCTACGTCGCCGTGCGCCGGCCGGCGAAGAGAAACGCCTTCCCCATCATCAAGCTGGCCCAGTCGATGAAGATGTGGCAGCAGTCCTACTTCTACGTCGAGAACATAGATCCGGCTGTCGACTTCCTCAACCTGTCGTCCTATGAGGCCGCCCCCCTACCGGGCTTCGGCCCAACTGGGGGTACAAACCGAAGCCGGTATTGGCGGAAGCGGCATCCGCCATCAGCCGACTCCGAGTACTCCAGGAGTCGGAGGGCCTCGTGGCCTCCGACCTCCTCATTGCTTTAGTTGAGCGTCGGGTCCTCCCGCTCCAGAGCCGCCCTCATCCGATATTTCGGATGGGCGGGCACCGCGACCCATGCCGGCTGTGCACGAAAGGGATGCCGCCTGCTGAGGTTGCGCGGATGGTGAACGAGATCTCCGACCTCAAGGTGTCGGAGGAAGACTGGCGGTACGGGAAGCGACCGTACTCCCGCCACAATCCGCCGCCTACTGTAAGTCCCTCTATTTCTTCCTTTAGATTTGTCTCTTGGTCTTTCTTTCGTCGTGACGTGACTCCGCTCTGGAGCATAGATGTATATGTCCGAGGCGGCAACCGCCATCGTGGGGCTGGGCGATGACTACCTGCCGGACAGGGCGGTGAGCGACGTGGATGACCCCGACTTGGGGGCAACCGCCCTGGCGGAGGACACAACAAGCGGCGGTAGTGGAGCAGGCGACTTCGAGGAGGGCGGCGGCGTGGAGACTTGGCCCAACGACGATGATGATGAGGACGAGCCGCGCCCCGCCCAGAGCACTGCCAACACCGGCGCCGGCCCCTCTTCCGGGCCGCCCGTCCATGGTGGCAAGCGCAAGCGGAAGCAAGGCGCTGCCCTCTTTGACAGCGCGCCCAAGAAGCCCAAGAACCCGGTCGTGGCGACCAGGCGACAGGAAGCCGCGGCCAAGGTGGCCAAGTACCAGAGGCAGCCGAAGGTGCCGGTTATGGTGTCGGCGTAAGTATTCTTCCCATGTGAGGGAGTCCTGGATTGGGGGTGTCCGGATAGCCGAACTATCACCTTTGGCCGGACTCCTGGACTATGAAGGTACAAGATTGAAGACTCTGTCCCATGTCCGGATGGGACTTTCCTTGGCGTGGAAGGCAAGCTTGGTGATACGGATATGTAGATCTCCTACCATTGTAACCGACTCTGTGTAACCCTAACCCTCTTCGGTGCCTATATAAACCGGAGGGTTTTAGTCTGTAGGACGAACAACAATCATACCATAGGCTAGCTTCTAGGGTTTAGCCTCTCTGATCTCGTGGTAGATCTACTCTTGTACTACCCATATCATCAATATCAATCAAGCAGGAGTAGGGTTTTACCTCCATCGAGAGGGCCCGAACCTGGGTAAAAACATCGTGTCCCTTGTCTCCTGTTACCATCCGCCTAGACACACAGTTCGGGACCCCCTACCCGAGATCCGCCGGTTTTGACACCGACATTGGTGCTTTCATTGAGAGTTCCTCTGTGTCATCATCTTTAGGCCCGATGGCTCCTCCGATCATCAACAACGATGCGGTCCAGGGTGAGACTTTTCTCCCCGGACAGATCTTCGTATTCGGCGGCTTTGCACTGCGGGCCAATTCGCTTGGCCATCTGGAGCAGATTGAAAGCTACGCCCCTGGCCATCAGGTCAAATTTGAAAGTTTGAACTATACGGCTGACGTCCGCGGAGACTTTATCTTCTATGGGTTCGAGCCATAGCCAAGCGCGCCGCACTGTCACGATGGACATGATCTAGCTCTGCCGCCGAACAGTGCCCTGGAGGCCGCACAAGTGTCCACTCTAACCCTTAGCTCGGAGCCGACTGCGCCGATCGAGGACGGGTGGCTGGACACCGCCTCGGGGGCTGCTATCTCCACAGCGATCGAGCCGAACACCAACCCTGTCCTTTGCGAAGCTCGTGACTCCAAGGTGCCGGACTCCTCTCCGGACTCCAAACCTTCCGCGCCCCTGCCAATCAAATCCGATTGGGCGCCGATCATGGAGTTCACTGTCGCGGACATCTTTCAGCACTCGCCCTTTGGCGACATCCTGAATTCACTAAAGTCTCTCTCTTTATCAGGAGAGCCCTGGCCGGATTATGGTCAGCAAGGTTGGGATGCGGGCGACGAAGAAATTCAAAGCCCACCCACCACCCACTTCGTAGCCACTGTCGAAAGCTTAAACGACGTGCTCGATTTCGACTCCGAAGACATCGACGGTATGGACGACGATGTAGGAGATAAGCATGAACCAGCACCTATAAGGCACTGGACAGCCACCTCATCTCACGATGTATACATGGTGGACACACCTAAAGGAAGCGACGGCGAGGAACAACGGGACACCACGAGGGATCATTCCCTCTAAAAGCAATCAAAATGGCGACATAAGCGCCGCTCAAAATCCCGCCTCAACCAAGACAGCAGCCATACAGACCCAGCCATAGAACAGGGCGAACCGGTGGACGACGAACATGCCATCGAGCAACCGTCTGAACAGGACAACCTGGATAAGCAATCCGTCCCCGGTGAAGATAACAGTCCGGACGATCTCACGCCGGACAAGTTGCTGGAGCAGAAGAACCTCCACAAAAGGCTCGTCGCCACTGCACGTAGCCTGAAAAAGCAAAAGCGAAAGGTCCAAACAACGGAAGATGCGCTCAGAATCAGATGGAGCAAAGTACTCAACACCGCAGACAAATACGGCGATAGTCGTCGACCAACGAGCTACCCGAAGCGAAAGCTACTGCCCGAATTTGATGAGGAGGCCGTAGAGCCCCCGCAATCAAAGAACAAGGAGACCACCCGGTCGGATAGACGACCCCACGGCAAACATAGAGCGGAAAACGACACCGCACACAAGCCGGCACGCGAGCCGCATACGGATTCGCATCAAAAAGATGGCCCAGTTAGATCTATCTACGGGCCAAGAAAGCAAGCTCTAGTAAGCAATGCAACACATCAAGTATCCGGATATTACGGTACACCTAAATATAGGGGTGCCGCACACTCTCTATGTTTCACTAATGAGGTTCTGGATTATGAATTTCCAGCGAGATTCAAGCCTACCCGTAAACATAGAGGCATACGACGGAACAACAGACCCTGGAGTCTGGATTGAGGATTACATCCTCCACATACACATGGCTAGAGGAGATGACCTCCACGCCATAAAATACTTACCCCTCAAGCTCAAAGGGCCAGCCCGGCATTGGCTCAAAAGCCTCCCCAAAAACACCATTGGAAGTTGGGGAGAGCTCGAGGATGCTTTTCGGGCAAATTTTCAAGGGACCTATGTCCGACCTCCGGATGCAGACGATTTAAGTCACATAACTCAACAACCCGGAGAGTCAGCCTGAAAATTCTGGAACAGATTCCTTACTAAAAAGAACCAAATAGTCGACTGTCCGGACGCCGAAGCCTTAGCAGCTTTCAAACACAATGTCTGAGACGAATGGCTCACTAGACACCTCGGCCAAGAAAAGCCAAGAACAATGGCCGCATTAACAAGCCTCATGACCCACTTTTGCGCGGGAGAGGATAGCTGGCTGGCAAGATGCAGTACCAGCGACCCAAGTACATCCGAAGTCAGGGATGGAAATGGGAAACCGCGACACAGCAAGGACCAGCGCCGGACCAAGGGAAGCAGCCCGAAGAGCATGGCAGTCAACGCCGGATTCAAAAACTCTCGGCAGAATCATAAAAAACTGCCCCTTAAAGGATAACAGGGACAAGCTATCTAACTTAAACAAAATGTTGGACAAGATATGCCAAATCCACAGTACTCCCGGGAAGCCTGCAAACCATACCCACAGAGATTGTTGGGTCTTCAAGCAGTCCGGCAAACTCAACGCCGAACACAAGGGGCTCGACACACCAAGCGAGGACGATGACGAACCCCACAAGCAGAGCACCGGAAAACAAAAGAATTTCCCACAAGAAGTCAAAACAGTAAACTCACTTCACGTGAAAAAAGGGAAAAATAGAGCGGTGCCCATAGAGGTACGCGCCATACGGCCTATCCTAGAGGAGTCCCGCCACTGGTTGCTAAAACCAATCACCTTCGACCATCAGGATTACTCTAGAAGTATCCGGAATGCAGGATGGACTGCCTTGATATTAGATCCGATAATTGATGGACTCCAATTTACACAAGTCCTAATGGACGGCGGCAGTGATTTAAACCTGCTATACCAGGACACAGTCCACAAAATGGGGATAGACCCAACCAAAATTCGCCATAGCAACACTTCCTTTCAAGGGGTAATGCCAGGCCCACATGCCCATTGTACGGGCTCTTTACTGCTAGAAGTTGTGTTCGGCTCACCCGACAACTTCCGCCGCGAAAAGTTAACCTTCCACCTCCCTCATTCACAAGTAGCTGCCAAGCACTACTGGGATGCGAAGCTTTCGCCCGCTTTAACGCAATACCGCATAATGCATCCCTTACACTTAAAATGCCCGGTCAGCGAGGCATCATCTCCTTAACGGGAAATACCGAGTGTTCCTCGAGCGCGGAAGATGGTGTGACTGCCTTGACAGCCACACACTAAGCCGGCTTCACCAATCAAAGCACCTAAACAGGTCGTTCAGACCCCGGACACGGCTAGACGAGTCCGGCGTAAACATACAATGGCTTACTAGCCGCATACCCCTATACAAGGGGCTCCGCGCATGTAAAACAAGAGACAATAAAGCTCAATTTTATTCATTTTTTGAATTGTACTTTGTTTATTTAGTATAACATACATTTTCGCACGATCTTTTTCAACTAAGTTCCCCTCTTTTATAGATGAACACCGTGCTACACCCGTCCAGGATACGGCACAACGGAGACATAGGCGCAGACGTGCAGTAGGGACCGGTGACCAGGATTCTTTTCAGATTAAGACCCTGCGTAAACCTTTTTTACTGTCTCTTGTTGATACACATCCCCTGGTTTCTTGACATAACCGAGGAGGCTGGCGTTTTGGCATGGGCCACGTCAGAATTTTGCGCGTACCTGGACACCAGGGGCTTATTACCAAGGGCATTGTCCAGCCCGTTTTCATAAAGACCGAATACCTTAGGGAGTGTTCGGCGTCTCGAGTTAGGCCTTATATGCATCAGCTCCGAATCATGTCTTTGGTCAAATGTGGGTTTGCCCGGCTCCTATGTTTTGCTGCCTTACGTTCCGCTCTATTGGCTAAGGCGGCACCAGGAGAAATACTGCGATTGTGCACCGGTTCGTCCAGGCGAGCACCTCAGTAGAGAAAGCCGAAAACTGATTGTCATGATATAGCGTGAGACTGGTCAACCACTCGATGACCCGCCGGAATCTATAGGATTCCTCCGCATTGACGAAGGGCCGTTTCCCGGTCAGGCACATACGCGCCCCGAATTTGGGCGAGCGCGATGCCCCTAGGGGCTATATAGTAGCCCCACTGTCAAACTCCTATGGCTAAGTGAAAGTGATAAAGCATTATAGTCCGGTTGCCTAGTTTACTACGCTACCACCTCCTTTATAGGACCAAGACGTTGGATCAAGTGTGAAAATGCGCCTTTTTGCAAACACCCCTGCATTATATGCGCGGGGGCTGAAGCCGAAGACTGCCATCTTTCAGGTTATATATACATATACACTAGCGGCCGCACATGAGGTATTTTAATTCTTGAAAGGCACAAGTATAAAAAGCTTTTATATTCCATCGATACATTGTTTCACAATAATACATGTTATTCGAACATAATATCCTTCGAGCACTACGTCTCTATTAAACGAGCGCCCTGCAGAACTTCCTGAAAATAGTGCTCGACAGGTACTCGGCTTCCGTCCGAATCTTGGGATGCAACATCGATGGCCTTCATCTCCGTCCAGTATGTCTTGACACGGGCAAGAGCCATCCGTGCACCCTCTATGCATGCCGACCTCCTCATTGCATTGATATGCGGCACCACACCAAGGAACTGCTGCACCAAGCCAAAATAACTCTTCGGCTCGGGCCTTTTCGACCACAAAAGACTCACGACATCCTTCATGGCAAGTCCGGATAACCTATTCAGATCCGCACATTCGGCCAAGCGATCGGTTAGTGGAAGTGGGCGCTCTGGATTATGGAACTGCGACCAAAAAACCTTTTCCATTTCGTGATCCTTTTGATCTCGCAAGTGTTCAGCCGCGTCCCACTTGCCGCCAAGTCTAGATAAGCATCCTCCGAACTCCACAGCCGGTCCAACTGAGCATATTTAGGATCCACGAATTTCCTCCGCAGCAGAAAGGGCTTTCCAGCCGCGATATCTCCGGCCTGACGCAGCTCCTCCTTCATAGCTCTCATCGTAGAGCAAGCATCCTTGGCCTCGGTAGTGTCCTTCTTCAGGTCCTCTTGCACCGCTCGATCTTCTTTTTCAAGAAGCTTGCAGCGGTCGGTAGCATCCTTCAACTTCACGGCCATCTCGGCCATTTCCTTCTTGCTTCGGCAGTGAGCAGTCTATTCGGCTTTTAGCTCTTCGGCCGCCTTTAAGGCAGCTGCATCACTCTTTCTGGCCTGCTCCTTGGCTCGGGCGAGCTCCGCCTGAAGGTTCTCCATGGCAGCGGCACCATCTGCATCAAGCATACATGTTGTAAGGCACGGGCATCAAGCTCCCTTACCAGGTGTCCGCGGAGAAATTGCATACCTTGTGACTCGTCAAGTCGCTTATTAACAAGCGCGATGTCGGCATCCGCCATGTCAAGTTACCGCTTTAGTTCGGCAAATTCATCAATCCGGTTAGCCACCGGACCCTTTGCCACCTACATAGGAAGGGCGACACATTATACCTCGGATTATGATCCTCGGCGCGCTGTCATTTTTGACAACACACCGAGCCTCAGGGGCTACTATCTACACAGGGCGCATTTTATATGCGGAACTGTTAGAAGGTACATCATTTTGCATACCTCAAAACCTGTTAGTAAACTTCTGACGGCTTCATGCAATCCGCTCTCAGCGGATGAAATCCTTTCAATCACCGTACCCATTAACGCACGGTGATCTTCTGAGATAGATGCTCGCCCGAGCAGATCCTTCAGCTCCTTCGACCGTACACCAGGTGGTGCCGGACTCGTCCGATGGCCTTTTTTGAAGGCCGGACACGGAGGGCTTTGAGGGGACATACGATTGCCTTCTGGACCCGCCGGACTCGGAGAAACCCTCCGCGACGACACCTCAGGGTCGCCCGCCTCGCAAGATGGTATGGCAGGGGAGGCGTTTCGCTCTCCATCATCTCCGGACGAAGATCCCCCAAAGATGAGCTCTGTTGAGAAGGGCTGAGATCCGAACTACAAGGTAAAATTTCGGTTATCTTCATCAGAAGTAGGGCAGGGATATCCTTTATTTTAAAAAAACTCCCCTTTTTACTTACGGCTCGGTGGAGGGCTGATCCCCTTGGGGGCACAATGCGGCCGAGACATCTCTCGACGCAGGACCCTTTGACGAAGATTCCTTCCCCCGCTTTGAGACCATGGTCTCCGGGTCTTCAGAGGCGGTCCTCTTCTTCCCTTGGATGGAGGGACTCTCGATCCCTCCTTTCCTGACAGCCTCCTTCTCGGAGGCGGTAGCTTCCTTGTTCCCCCCTTTTACCTTCTTCCGAAGGTGCAACCTCCAGCATCCTGGTTAACACAGGATCTGGCGTGGTCTCAGGGAGGGGGCCGGACACCTGATTAGCTTTGCTTTCGCTATTCACTCCTATTCAAGGAACAACTCTTTCAAAGGGCAAGTTCGTGATAAATATGGGATCGCATGTCCGAGTACAGGGCTACTTACTTGAGTATCCGGGCAATTACAGCTCAGACCTGCGTCCTTGGTCAAGTCCGGACACATCACTTGTGATCCGAAGAAAATCTTGTACATCTCCATGGGCGTCGCGCCCATAAAATGTTGGAGATCTCGTGGTCCCTCCGGGTTAAATTCCCACAGGCGGAGGGGGCAACGCTTGCAGGGCAGGGTGCGATGAATCAGCATGACATGCGCTACTTCGACCAGAGTGACCTCTCTCTCTAGGAGGTCTTGAATGTGGCCCTGCAACAAGGGCACGTCCTTGGACGGCCCCCAGTCAAGTCCTTTATTGACCCATGATGCCAACCGCGATGGAGGACCCGAGCGAAAGGCAGGTGGCGCCACCCATTTGGTGCCCCTGGGAGCTGTGATATAAAACCACTCTTGTTGCCATAGGCTGAGCTCCTCTTGAAAAGAGCCGTCGGGCCATGGAGCATCAGCATTCTTGCTTATAACAGCCCCTCCGCACTCTGCCTGCTGCCCCTTGATCATCTTCGGCTCCACTTTGAAGGTCTTGAGCCACAATCCGAAGTGAGGGGTAATGCGGAGGAAGGCTTCGCATACGACGATGAACGATGAGATGTGGAGGATGGACTCCAGATCCAAGTCATGAAATTCCAACCCATAGTAAAACATGAGCCCCCTCACGAACGGGTCCGTCAGGAAGCCTAGCTCCCGAAGAAAGTGAGACGCGAACACCACGCTTTCACTAGGCTTGGGAGTGGGAATAACCTGCCTTTGGGCAGGCAGCCTATGTGAAATTTTGCCGGTTAGATACCTGGCATCTCTTAGCTTTAGCACGTCTTCTTTCGTAACGGAGGAAGGCATCCACCGGCCTTGCAGGTTGGAGCCGGACATCATCGAAGGTCCGAAGCGCCTGAATCTGGAGCTTTGGGTGTTAGAACTCGAGGCGAGGGGCGGATTCGATTGAGATTGAAAGAAAGGAGTGGAGCCTTGGTCTCTTTATAAAGAGGTTGAATACCAAGAGCCTTCCCCGTGACCGTTCGGGATCCGCCTTCGATAGAGGAGACGCGCCAACGGGTACGACTGGGTTACCCGCGCCCGTATTAATGAGAATCCCGGAATAAGGGGACACGATCTCTGCTTTGACAAGACGTGCCAAGGAAACCGCCTCGCTAAACGCGCTGAGGTGGGATAGTAAAACGATTCAAATAAAGGCTTGGCCGTGGTGTGATGTCATGCCACGGAATACGTCAGCGGATTGAATTTGTGTAAATATTATTCTCTTTACGGTGGTATGTGGAACTTATGTTGCAGAGCCGGACACTGTCCTTGTGTTCAAAATCTTTTATGAAGTATTCGAAGGAGGAACCCGTCTTGCAATGCCGAAGACAATATGCGCGCCGGACTCGTCGTCATTGAAGCCTGGTTCAGGGGCTACCGAGGGAGTCCTAGATTAGGGGGTGTCCGAATAGCCGAACTATCACCTTTGGCCGGACTCCTGGACTATGAAGATACAAGATTGAAGACTTCGTCCCGTGTCCGGATGGGACTTTCCTTGGCGTGGAAGGCAAGCTTGGTGATACGGATATGTAGATCTCCTACCATTGTAACCGACTCTATGTAACACTAACCCTCTTCGGTGCCTATATAAACCGGAGGGTTTTAGTCCGTAGGACGAACAACAATCATACCATAGTCTAGGTTCTAGGGTTTAGCCTCTCTGATCTCGTGGTAGATCTACTCTTGTACTACCCATATCATCAATATCAATCAAGCAGGAGTAGGGTTTTACCTCCATCGAGAGTGCCCGAACCTGGGTAAAAACATCGTGTCCCTTGTCTCCTGTTACCATCCGCCTAGACGCACAGTTCAGGACCCCCTACCCGAGATCCGCCGGTTTTGACACCGACACCATGCATTCTGCTTCTTCGCTGATTCGGCCTAAGAAAGCTTTCTGACTTGTCTTCTTATCCCAGAGCCTCGCTAACTCTCGAGAGGTCAGAAGCCGCCTCGGTCCTTAGGCCGTCAGCTACCTCCTCCTCCAGCCGGCGGATTGACCCAGCCGCCGACCTCCGGGAGGCGATAGAAAGGAACGCGCGGGAGGCGCGTGAGGAAGAGGCCGACCGCCTGGCGAAGGCAGAGGCGGACAAGGTCGCGGCGTCTGCGGCAAGGAGGCTAGTGCAGGCGGAGGCTGAAGCTGCGGAGAGGGAGCGGCTCGCGGAGGCTGCACGCCGTCAGGAGCCGCTGCTCGTGGCGCCTTTGAACACCGCGCCGCCTCCACCGGAGTTTGAGGCGACGACCGGAGGAGCCGGCGACGAGCAGCCGGTCATGGAGAGGGAAGGCGGTGACGTGGTCATGCCGGACGTCATCGTGCCGCTGCCTCCGCCGCCGCCTATGGGCGAGACGTGGGACGAGCAGCCGCCGGGCCACCGGTGCCACCAGTCGGGGACGTGGTGGTGACAGACCTAATTACTAAGGTCCGCACACCCGTGCGCTGCCGTCTTGAGAAGGCGGCCTCAGCCCCGTGGCCACAGGAGGTCGGGGCTACGAGATCGTCGGTCCCCGACTCCGAGGCATCCAGCGCCGTGCCGATCGGCGGGATACGCAGGGGCGGGACGGGCACCTTGAATTAGGCGTCCCTCGACGTCTAGGCCAAACTCCGGGTAGAAGCCGAAGCCCTTAAGCACTGCAACGAGGCCTTCCTGGCCTCGCGAGCCGCCATCCGCGTAAGTTATCTTCGGCTTTCCTCTTTGGTTGATCTTCTTGCTTCTCTCGTGGGTGCGCGCAAGCGCACCCACTGGGTGTAGTCCCCAAGTTCCGGGCCAGCTGCTGAGCAGGTGGGCCGGAACTTTATCTTGCAAACATCGACTGCTGACTTTGTCTGGTGTCCCTTCTGCAGGACTACCACAATCTTTGTGCGACTGCCTACAACTCCAGGGTCCAGGAGCTGGAGACGCAGACCGGCCATCTGTCCGAGAGCTGGAGTAAGATTCTATTTCTTTCTTCTGCGGGGGTACGCCAGCACACCCGCGGGGTGTGGTCCCCGAGGTTCAGGCCGACTGCTGAGCAATCGGGCCGAATCTCCCCGGCTAGCTGCATCCTTCTTTGTTTTTTGACTGAAGTTCTTCCTTCTCTTTCTTTCTTGAGAGGCCAACGCCGCCTTGCAGCAGCAGCTGGGCGAAGCCAACACCGCCCTGCAAGGCAAGGAGGCGGAGTGCGGCAAGTTGGCTGAGGAGCGAGACCGCCTGGTCACTAAGCTTGCCGAACAGGCGTAGGCCCTCAAGGCGGCCCAATTGGAGGTGAAGACGAAGGAGGCCGACCTTCTCGCCGAGTATGAGGTCGAGCGCTCCTCCTGGGCTGACAAGGAAGCCCAGATGACGGCCTGCTTCAGGAGCATTGAAGACTTGGTCGATGGTAAGCTTTATTCTCTTGGTTTCTTGTTTTGAAATGTCGGCCCTCGTCTAGGCCGATCCCTTGCTTATAACTTTGGCCTTTCTCTCCTTCTGTCCAAACAGACTTCTTCCTGGGCCACTCTGTCGCCGCAATCCAGATGACCGAGGCCCAGCGCGAGGAGCGGAGGGCAGAAGGCGTGCAAATCACCGCTGATGCTCCCCGGACTCTTGGCGAACAGATCCTCAGCATTAAGGCCCGCCTTCGGCCTGCTCATCGAATGTTGCACCGTCTCCAGCGCATTGGAGCCCAGGCGGTCTCTGCCCTCTCGCCAGGTTTGCCGGTTCCGCGCACCCCAATTCGGACTGCCGACTGGCTGGAGGTGGCGGTCGGCCGCCTGGAAGCGTGGAAGGACTCCGCAGCCCGGGCAGGAGCGCGTCGGGCCTTGGAGTTCGCCAAGGCGTGGTATCCTAAACTGGACCTAGCCCAGCTAGCCATGTTCCGGCTGGAGGCGCAGGAGGAGATGGTGGCGGTGGAAGCCGATCTTGTCAACAGGGCGGCGGCGATTGCCGACTTCACCGACACCAGTATCTTCGTTCCGGAGGTGGTCGAGGAAGGCAACGAAGCGCGACAGGAGTGGCTCGGGCTGAACCCGGAGGACAGTGAAGATTCGGCTGAAGTCATCGACTCCAGCGATGAAGGGGAAGACGGGGAGGAGGAGGAGGAGGAGGAGGAGGAGGAGAGCGATGTCGACCTGCCGGAGGTCGGGGCGGACGGTCAGCCCCAGCCTAACCGGGCCTCAAGCAACGAGTCGTGCACCAAGGCGCCGACTGCTACTGGAGACGGCCAGGCGGGGATCGATCAGCCACCCGTTCCTCCGATGGACACCACCGACTCCGTCCTCCAGTCCTCCACCGTCCCGACTGCTGCTGGCGACTCTTCTGCCCAGATGGAGCCACCTGCCGCGTCGGGCGGTACAGCCGATCCCAGCGTCCAGCCAGAGCCTTCTGTCGTGCCAACCGGCACCGCCCAGCCAGAGCCTTCTACTGCTCCTTAGGATTTTCTCTTTTCCCCTGTTTGCTAGAATCTTGGACAATCTTGGTTAAATTTTGCAATTCCACCCGCGGGTAGTATGTTCGAACGTTGTTTGAATGCCGGCCAGAAGGCCTTTATTCATGTAAATATTCTATCACTTGCTTATGCTTGCTATGCCATCTTCTAACTTTTCTTGCCTTTTGCTCCTTGGTTTTTTCCTTTGCCGCCCTCCCTTGGCTATCCTCTTGCCAGCCAAGCAACCGCTCTGCGGACTGCGGCTGGGTTGAGTACTTAGTTGTTTGTGGGGGGCCAGTACTTAGCCATTCGGAGTGTTGGCAATAAAAGCAGAAGTCGGCCGACCGCCTGCTCGGCAGCTGGACGACTAGGTGCAATGTCGGCTTCCACTATATGTGTTTCTTCCTTAGTCGTTTTTCATGCGGGGCATCGTTTTTGCAACCCCTTCCCGCCATACAGTCGCTCTGCGAGCTGTGGCTTCTGACAAAGGAAGTTTTTGGTGCTGACACACTACTTGTCCGGCTACAGGAGGCGGCATATAGCAGAAGGCGGCGAGCCTCCGGGCCGACTAGTCGAACCCGGTGTCAGGCGGAAAAATAAAGCTACACATACTCATAGGCATAACACTTATCATATAGATAAAAGAGGGTAGTCCCCGAGCTCTTCTCGGTGGACCCGGAGTCTTTATACATAGTACAAAAGGTAGTGTGATACATACTGCTTTCAACTGTAAAACCTTCGGAGGAGGTTTGCGTTCCATGGTCTCTCCGTCTCTTTGCCTGAATCATCCCTCTTGCGTGCTCTGGGCTTCTGCGCATCAATCAGATTGTAGGAATCGTTGCCCAGCACCTTGCTGATGATGAGAGGGCCTTCCCAAGGTGCCGAGAGCTTGTGCTGTCCGGCTGTTCGCTGGATCAGCCGAGCACAAGGTCTCCCTCTAGGAAGGCTCTTGGCTTCACCTTGCGGTTGTAGTATCGGCGTAGACTCTGCTGGTAGATGGTCGACCGGCTGAGTGCCAATAGCCGACCTTCCTCCAGTAAGTCAACGTCGTCTTCTCGCGCCTCCTTGGCATCCGCCTCGGTGTACATAGTGACTCTTGGGGAGTCGAACTCGATGTCTGTTGGGATGACGACTTCGGCACCGTAGACAAGGAAGAAAGGCGTGAAGCCGATTGACTTTTTCGGAGTTGTGCGCAAGCTCCAAAAGATGGCCGGCAGCTCGTCGAGCCAGCAACCGGCCGAACGCTCCAGAGGCTCGACCAGTCGGGGCTTGAGGCCGGACAGCATGAGGCCATTTGCATGCTCAACTTGGCCATTTTACTGCGGGTGGGCAACGGACGCTAAGTCCAGGCGGATGCCCTGTGTTGTGCAGAAACGAGCCAAAGCTCCCTTGGCGAAGTTGGTGCCGTTGTCGGTGATTATGCTATGTGGTATGCTGTATCGCATGGTGATGTCGGCGATGCAGGTCACGGCAGTCGGCCCATTCAGCTTCTTGATTGCTTTTGCTTCTATCCACTTGGTGAACTTGTCCACAGCGACAAGCAAATGAGTCATGCCACCACGGGCTGTTTTGAATGGTCCTACCATATCCAGCCCCCAAACAGCGAAGGACCAGGCTATGGGAATGGTCTTGAGTGTAGAAGCCGGTAGATGTGGCTTGGAGCGGAATATCTGGCACCCTTGACACTTCTGAACTAGCTCTTTGGCCTCTTCTAGAGCAGTTGGCCAAAAGAATCCATGATGGAAAGCCTTGGCCACAAGTGATGTTGAAGTCGCGTGGTGGCCGCACTCGCCTTGGTGGATATCCATGAGTATTGCTTGGCCTTGGTCCGGCTCCACGCAGCGCTGATAAATGCTGGTGTCACTTCATCGCACTAGCTCTTTATTGATTATGGTGTAGGCTGCTGCTCGCCTTTGCACTTGTCGGGCCGAGATCTCATCAGTCGGCAGCTCTTTGTTCACCAGGAACTTGAGGATTGGCTGAGCCCAAGATGGCACTGCAATTTCTTCGACTGTCACAACTGCAACTTGTATGAGGGTGGTTGGGCCGGGAGGCGGCGGGTTGGCAGCTGCTTCCGTCTGCTATGCTGAAGAAGTCCCCGGGCCGACTGCTGAAGTCCCCGGGCCGGGCTCTAGAGTCCCCGAGTCGGGTGCGGCTGCAACAGTCCCCGGGCCGCTTCCCAAAATCCCCGTGCCGGCCTCTGGGACCGTCAAGTCGGGCCCGACTGCTTCGGGAGGAGCCGGCACAAAGATGGAGTCTGAATCAGGAGATGACTTGACAGATGGCTTGAGAAGGCGGTGTAGGGCTACGCCGGCTGGTATCGCTTGTCGGGTGGAGCCCATCCATGCCATGGCATCTGCTTGCTCGTTGTCGTTTCTTGGCACATGGAGGAACTCGCGCCCGTTGAAGTATCCGCTGAGTTGCTGCACGAGGAAGCGTTAGCTCGCCATGTTTGCATCCTTGGCTTCCTAGTCGCCTGACGACTGCTAGACCACCAAGTCGGAGTCACCATAACACAGGATCCGGCGAATGCCAGTTCCTTAGCAAGCCGGAGCCCGTGTATGAGTGCCTCATACTTAGCTACGTTGTTGGAGGCGGCGAAGTGGACCTGCAGCACGTATTTAAGCTTGTCGCCTTTGGGAGAGGTGAGGACGACGCCGACTCCCAAACCGGTGCGGATTTTTGAACCATCGAAATGCATCCACCAATGGGTAGAGTCTGGTGCAGGCGGCAAATACTGGGTCTCGGCCCAGTCGACGAGGAAGTCGGCCAGCACTTGTGACATGATGGCGGTGTGCGGCTGGTAGTAGATGGTGTAAGGGGCCAGATCAATAGCCCACTTGGCCACTCGGCTGGAGGCGTCTCAGCTTCCAATGATCTCGGCAAGCGGAGCTGTGCAGACGACGATTATGGGGTGCTCTTGAAAGTAGGGCTTCAGCTTCTTGGCGGCAAAGTGCACGCCGTAGCACATCTTCTGGTAATGCGGGTAGTTTTGCTTGGAGGCGGACATTACTTCACTCAAGTAATACACCGGTCTCTAAACCGGCAATGCTCTACCGTCCTCCTTGCGCTCTACCACCATGACTATGCTGACAACCCGACTGGTGGCTGCGATGTAGAGGAGCATGGACTCCTTCTCAGTCGGAGCCGCCAGGATAGGTGGGGTTGCCAACATCTTCTTGAGTTGGAGAAATGCTTCGTCCGCCTTATCGTTCCACTCGAAAAAAGTGGTCTTCTTCATGAGTTGGTACAAGGGAAGAGCCTTCTCGCCCAGCCGACTGATGAAACGGCTAACTGATGACAAGCAGCCAGTGAATTTCTGCACGTCCAGCAGTTGGGTGGGCACTTCCATCCTCTCAATGGCCTTGATCTTCACAGGGTTGCACTCTATGCCGCGTTCCGAGACCAGGAAGCCGAGAAGCTGGCCAGCTGGTACTCCAAAGACGCATTTCTCCGGGTTTAGCTTGATCTGAAATTGGAGCAGGTTCTCAAAGGTTTCCTTGAGGTTTTCTAGCAGCGTGCCGTGCTTCTCCGTCTTCACCACCACATCATCCACATAGACATGGGCATTTCTGTCGAGCTGCTTGAGGAGACACTTCTACATGCAACGCTGAAAGGTGGCGCCGGCATTGCGCAAGCCGAACGTCATGGTCAGGTAGCAGAAGGCTCCAAATGGCGTGATGAAGGCGGTCTTCAGCCTGTCGGTCGGGTTCAGCTTTATCTGGTGGTAACCCGAATATGCATCCAAGAAACTCAACAGCTCACATCCGGCTGTGGAGTCTATCACTTGATCAATCCTTGGTAAGGTAAACGGATCTTTGGGGCAGGCCTTGTTGAGGCTGGTATAGTCAATACACATGCGCCACTGCTTGTTCTTCTTCAACACTAGGACTGGGTTGGCAAGCCATTCTGGAAAGAATACTTCCATGATGAATCCGGCTGCCAGAAGTCGGGCTATCTCTTCTCCAACAACTCTTCTCTTCTCTTCCGACAGGCGGCGCAAGGGCTGCCTGACCGGCTTGACGTCAGGTCGTACATGTAGTTTGTGCTCGGCAAAATCCGTCGGAACACCTGACATGTCTTTGGGAGACCATGCAAAGATGTCCCGATTCTCATGGAGGAAATCGATGAGCTCGCTTTCCTATTTGATGTCCAGGTTCGCACCTATGATAGCGTGCCTCTCCGGGTGCTCTGGGTCCAAGGGTATCTTCTTTGTTTCTTTTGCCGGCTTGAACGAGCCCTCTACGTCCGACTCCTTGGGGATGGGTGACATTTCTGGCTTCTTGCCTGCCATCGCCACCACCCGGTCTAGGAGCCGCTTCTCGGCTGCAATCATGAGGAACTCGGCCAGCCGGCTACTGTCTGCGGCGCAGGCAGCCGATTTATTTTAGTCTCCAACTACAGTTAGGATTCCCTTGGTACTCGGCATCTTCATCTTGAGGTAGACATAGTGGGGGACCGCCATGAACTTGGCCAGGGCAGGTCGGCCAAGCAGTGCATGGTAAGGGCTCTCTAGGTCCACCACCTCAAACCAAACTGGCTCTCGGCAGAAATGATTCTTGTCTCCAAAGAGGACATCAATTTGGGTCTTGCCGATTGGTGAGCAGGAAAGGCCATGGACTATGCCATGGAATACAGTCCGACTAGGAAGGAGCTGCTTCTGCTTGATTCCTAACTTCTCCATTGTGTCACGGTACATGATATTTATGCTGCTGCCGCCATCTGTCAAGACCCTGGAGAAACATGTTGCCCGCCTTTCTGTTGCGAGGGTTGCATCTAGGACTAAGGCGTAGGAAGCAGGGAAAGGCATTACTTCCGGATGGTCGGCCCTGCTCCAGCTGATGGGCTTCTCGGACCAGTGCATGAACTCTGGGGTGCTTGAGGCTACAGCATGCACCTCTTGCTGTTGTTGCCGTCTGTTGCGCCTATCATCGGCCACACTAGTCAACACGACATAGGCTCTGTGCTCTGCAGGACACTCATCTTGAATGGCGCTGACTGGCCGGGCTGCCGGCTGCTGGGGCAGAGGAGGTGGCGGGCCGACAGGCGGAGGAGGTAGGAGGCCACCTCCCTTAGTGATCCTGGTGAGCCAGTGACACTTTCGAGTGGTGTGGTTGGACGGCTTCGCGCCACTGTGAAACTTGCAAGGTGCATTGAGGGTCTGCTCGTATGAGAAGGCGGGCAACCAGTTGGGCTTGCCGCCCTTCTGACGCCTGGGCGTTGGCTGCCCCTCCAGCTGCTGATCCTTGACAGTCGCCACCTGCCGGCTGTTGGAAGCCCGATGGGTGGCCTTCCGCTTGTTGTCGCTTGGGGGCTGTCTCTGACTGGTCTCGCCAGCCGGAGTCCGAGGAGCCTGAGGTGCTACCTTGCCGGATGCATTGACTAAGATCTCCGCCTTCATGGAGGAGTCGGCCGTGGCGTGCTTGTCGGTGATGATTAACAGTTCGTCGAGAGTCGCGGGCTCGTCGCAGAGAAGCCGATGCTTGAGGAGGGTGCCCTCTCGGCACCCGGCGGTGAAGTACTCAATGTCCTGCACCTTGTGCACGCCCTCGCAGGAGTTGCGCAGCTCGGCCCAGCGCGTGAGATAGTCGCGAGTCGATTCGCTGGGCCCTTGGACACACAAGGAGAGCTATAGTGGCTTGGGAGGCCGCTTGTACGTGCTAGTGAAGTTGCGGATGAAGGCCTCGGTGAAATCCACCCAGCTATTGATGCTGCGGGGCTTCAGACTGTTGAGCCACGTCTAGGCCGTCCCCTAAAGCATGAGAGGGACGTATTTCACGGCAACACGCTTGTTGTCATTTGTTATGTTGACAGCCGTGGAGTAGTCGACCAGCCAGTCCTCCAGCTTCATGGAGCCGGTGTATTTGGGCGTATCTCGCGGGAGAGTGAACCCTTTGGGGAAGGACTCATCTCGGATCCTAGGGTCGAAATAGGGTGGGCCCAGCGCGTCTTCTTCTTCTAGCGCCAGGGATCGATTGAGGCGATCGATCCGATGGCGGATGTCGTTCTCTCCGACTCCCTCTCGGTGGCCAAGGAGGACGCCGAGTGTCGGGTGCGTGACAGGAGGCGGAGTGGGGTGCCTCGCTCCACGAGGCGGAGGAGGCGGCAGGTCGCCTCGCCGCTCCACTACATGAGGGCGACCGTCCTCGTCCCGCTCGATGCAGAGGCGCGTCCGGCTGCGGCTGTCAGCCCGCTCATTGCCTTTTCCTCCGCAGGCGCCATCAGTCGGCGTCCGGGATGTCGCCCCATGATCTTGGCGAGGAGGTGGCTCGTTGTTTCGTCGGGATGGAACTTCAGTGCGGCAGCCGGCCTCGTGTAGCGCGGCGACCGCGTCTAGTAGCTGCTGGACTCGCTCCATCATGTGGCGACGCTCATCGCCGTCGTATTTGTCCAGCACATCCGTCACCGCCTGGGCGGCCCGGGTGTTCTCTGCAGGCGTGGCGTAGACGGGGCACTCCGCCCCGAACATACTGGCGATGGTCGCGCCACACTACCGAACCGTGCCGAGGCGGCTAGGCCCCTCAGGAGCCGGCGTGCCGCCAACGGCTCAGTCCATCTCGCGCCGGTAGGCGTCCGAGAGCCGGCGCATGCTGGCTAGGCGGCCAGCATTTTCGAGAAGCTGGATGCGGCGTGCCTCCAGCACCTCAGCGGCTATGCCCTCGGGGATGGGCGTCGTTAGGTCGCGCAGAGTCGTGTCGAGGGGGTCTTGAGCATGCTCGTCCGAGTGCTCTCCGCTGTTGATGACGAGTACCTCCGTGACGGTGCTCACGCCGCCATGCTCGCGAGGAGGCGGCTCGTCGTAGACCACCATGTTGGTGGGGAACGCGTCGAGCGACGCCGTGTCGGAGTCGACGATCATCGGATTGGTGGAGCCGACAGACTCCAGGTCCACAGCAGGCTCGCTGGTAACATGGAGCTGGTCGAGGAGGCTGACGTGGCGGCTCTCGGGGCAGCTAGTGCCCGCGTCGGAGGCCGGCTCGTTGGAGAGGTCGATCTCGCCGACGAGGTCGGTGAGGCAGGTCGCCGCGCAGGTGATCTCCGTTCCGTGCAATGCGTCGGGGCTAACGCCGTCAGGCGTGCTGGGCTGGCTTTGCTCGCCAGGAAGGAACAAGGTTCCCATCCAGAGCAGATCTCTGGGAGATGGTGCACCTCGCCCCACGGTGGGCGCCAAAATGTCGGGGGTTGGGTGCAACATATGCTAAAGGATGGCTTATCATGGTGGGAGCGAGTAGAACGTCGCCGGTGCCTGAAAGCGGGATAAGGCGTAGACACGTATGCCATTGAATTTTACCCAGGTTGGGGGCTCTCCATGGAGATAATACCCCTACTCCTGCTCTGCGGGTTCTCCGCATGATCACTATGGCACCAGTGATACAAGTTGCTCCTTGAGCTGTGTCTAGAGGTAGGAGAAGGCAAGGCTAGCTCTTCCCTGCCCTACGTGACTGGCTAGTTCTATCAGAGTTGGAACCCTTTGCATGGGTGGCCTGGGGGGCTTATATAGGCCTGCCCCCCAGGGGTACAATGGTAATCGGGCCGACTGCTGGGGCCCGTCTGTCAGCGTCTCCAGCCTCCGGCTTCTCCGTCGACTACTGGGGCCCGCCGCCTAGTGGGCCTCGCCGACTGGTTGGTGGCTGCTTACTGTAGCCGTGCCGTCTATGACGCGGGCTTGGTCATCTTATCGTGCTACAGTCCCGCCGGCTGGTGAGAGGTTACTGTAGCCACACCTGGTCTCATCAGGTTAATGGCATGCTTGCCTCGGGGTAAGGGACGGCCGCCCGCTGGAGGCCGACCCTTCCCAAACCCGACTGACTAGGCGTCCGCCGTCTTCTGCGGTGTCATTGCCCGGTAGGGCCCGCGGCTGGCAGGCCGTACTGACAGGATGTCGTGGGGAACAGGGTTCCGCCTTCTTATATTGACGTCAGGGGAGACATTGCACAGTGCCCCGCCGTGCGGAGATCTCCGCCTGTACGGAGCACTGTAGCCATGCCTGTCCCAGGCGTCGGGGCCGACATGCTTCACTATAGCCATGCTCTAGCTTGTACTCTCGATGGGGGCTCGGTTGCTCCGAGGCCGTGAGGTGGCCGCCTGCCTGATGCCGCCCTCTCTGGAGGCCGGCAGGTTGGAGCCGGCCACTCGTAGCGCCGTAGGCTGGGGTTGGCCGCCCTCTGGTAGCCGGCCGTCGAGCCAGCCGGCCCCCAGAGGGCGGAGCTTCAGCTTGGGGTCCAGCTAGGCGGAGCTGGCCCAAAGTCTTGATAAATCCTGGGACCTGGGTGAGGCTACCCATGGCCCATTACTCCGACATCACTCATCTTATTTTGAAGATTTATCTTCATAATTTTCATGGACGAAAAAACCCTCTCAACTGATGTTGTTGCCACAGGTAATGTCAAAGCAAGTCTAATGAGGTGATGAACCAATGAAAATACCAAATGTTGCTAGGTTGTACCAACTTGAGAGCAAGACAAGTCAAACTGTCACAAGCCAATAATTTGTGACTTCTTTTTAGCATATCAGTATATAAGTTGAGTTGATCGGACAAGAGATAGCGCTCCTGTGAAGAGAAATCAACAGAGTAAATATTTGGAAGCTCAACTGGCTTATCATGATCAAAGCTACTAAAGGGGTCTTTAGAATCAAGGCAAGCAATGCACTTTAACAAGCGCCTAGAAGTTTTACTAAATGGTTTAATCATCTCAACTATGTTTCTATCCAACACCTCATTGCATATGGTTACCTCATAATGATCAAAGAACATAACCATTTTGCATGAGCTTCTTAGGTAACCTCTAGCTGAAATGTTGCCATCCATCGACATTCTGGGTCTTGTAGCACAGAAGTTAGTGGCAACCTTCAAGACAGACTCCCATCTGTCATCTCTCAACTTTTGTATTAGACTCTTCACTAAGGCAATCATATCCATGGCGTCAATTATGTTATGATTTTGTTGCAATATTTGTGACAAATCATTAGTTAAACCAAGGACTCGAGTCATCAAATGAAAGATAAGAACAAATTCAAAGGTTTCCATGTTTATCATATAGCGTGAAGCCAAAATTCTATCATCAACATGTGTCCCCTCATGAGCAATACCCCACGCTAGTGGGCCCAACGCCCCATGTAACAAAAAAGAAGATTAAATAATAATAATAATAATAATAATAATAATAATAATAATAATAATAATAATTACTTAGTTAGTAAATTTGGTTAACTAGTTAGTTAGCTAATTAACTAAAATAGTGTATGATAGGGGGCTCCACCCCCTGTTGACTAGTCAAAGTTTGATTGGTCAACTGGGACCCCCTGGTCCCACCCGTCAACCACTGTGTACACTGTGCTGGGTGCACATAGCATTTTACTATTTATTTTCGAATTAAAATTAATTCTAGAAAATGTTTAAAACTTTGAAAATTAAAATAAAATAATACGTAACTCAGATGAAAATAATTTGTACATGAAAGTTGCATAGAAAAATATGATGATTTCGAATATGCCTTCCGTTCATGTGTCACATGCCCCTAGCATAGCAAACATGGATTTGTCCCCTCCATTTCATCTAACCGAAAAATGCCAAACTTCAAGAACACATTCCCACATGTTTTTCATCCTCGCCTGTATCACCTAGCACTGTCATAGGTCACCTCTAGTACTGCTTGTTGTCATGTCATGCATCGTGATGCATCTACTTGTATTGTATTTGTTGTTTCTTCCCCCTCTTCTCTCAGTAGACATCAAGACTGACACCGCTGCTCCCGACGTCGACTACGCTCCCGACGACCCCTCCTTCTCAGCAGAGCTTCCAAGCAAGCAAAACCCCCTTGATCCTCCCGATACCGCATACTCCTTCTCTCTACTGCTTGCATTAGAGTAGTGTAGCTGTTATTATTTCATCGGTTTGATCCTATACTGTTGCATAGCCTGTCTTTGCTACTATTGTTGATACATTTACCTGCATTCCTAAATGCTTAGTACAGGATGCTAGTATTCCATCAGTGGCCCTTCATTCTTGTCCGTCTGCCATCATATACTATCGACCGTGAGCCCTCTGGGAGATGATCACAGGGATATACTATATACATATTATACATGACACAAAGTTGTGACTAAAGATGGGTAGGCTCGTAGAGTACACACGAGTGATTCACGGACTGGGGGTTGAAAGGACATGTTTCCTGACGGCCCACTGAGTAGATCTTTGTGGCGCAGCGACAGGGTACGTTGAGACACCTATGAGAGAGGTGGGCCTGGTCCCTGGTCGTGTCTGCGGTTATTTCTTAATAACACACCTAATGAGTTTGGATATTTGATCTGAGTTGGTGACCTATACACACTAACCACCATGCGGGAACAGTTATGGGCACTTTGAAGAAAATATGCCCTAGAGGAAATAATAAAGTTGTTATTTTATATTTCCTTATTCATGATAAATGTTTATTATTCATGCTAGAATTGTATTAACCGGAAACTTGATACATGTGTGAATACATAGACAAAACACCGTGTCCCTAGTATGCCTCTACTAGACTAGCTCATTGATCAAAGATGGTTAAGTTTCCTAGCCATGGAAACGTGTTGTCATTTGATGAACAGGATCACATCATTAGGAGAATGATGTGATAGACAAGATCCATCCTTTAGCATAGCATAATGTTCATTCAGTTTTATTGCTACTACTTTCTTCATGTCAAATACATATTCCTCCGACTATGAGATTATGCAACTCCCGGACACCGGAGGAATGCCTTGTGTGCTATCAAACGGCACAACGTAACTAGGTGATTATAAAGATGCTCTACAGGTATCTCCGAAGGTGTTAGTTGGGTTGGCATAGATTGAGATTAGGATTTGTCACTCCGAGTATCAGAGGTATTTCTAGGCCCTCTCGGTAATGCACATCATATGAAACCTTGCAAGGAATGTGACTAATGAGTTAGTTGAGGGATGATGCATTACAGAACGAGTAAAGAGACTTGCCAGTAACGATATTGAACTAGGTATGGAGATACCGTCGACCGAATCTCGGGCAAGTAACATATCGATGACAATGGGAATAACGTATGTTGACATTGTGGTTCGACCGATAAAGATCTTCATAGAATATTTGGGAACCAATATGAGCATCCAGGTTCCACTATTGGTTATTGACCGGAGAGGTGTCTCGGTCATGTATACATAGTTCTCGAACCCGTAGGGTCCGCACGCTTAATGTTCGATGATGATATGTATTATATGAGTTATGTTTTTGGTGACCGAAGGTTGTTCGGAGTCCCGCATGAGATCACGGACATGCCAAGGAGTCTCGAAATGGCCGAGAGGTAAAGATTGATATATTGTAAGGTTATATTCGGACACCTAGATGGTTTCAAAAAGGTTATGATATTTTTCGGAGTACCGGGAGGTTACCGGACCCCCCCCCCCTCGGGGGGGGATTGTTGGGCCTACAAGGGCCATAGGAGAGAGGGGAGGCAGCCCACAAGGGGTGGCCGTGCCCCTCCCACAGGGTGTCCGAATTGGACTAGGGGAGGGGGTGCGCCCCCTTTCCTTCTCCTCTTCCCTCTCCCTTCCCTCTTTCCCCCCTCCAGAAGAAGGAAAAAAAGGGGGGCCGAATCCTACTAGGAGTGGAGTCATAGTAGGACTCCTCCCCCCTTGGTGCACCCCTTGTGGTCGGCCTCCTCCCCTCCTCCTTTATATACGAGGACAGGGGGGCACCCCAAGGTACACCAATTGTTTAGCCGTGTGCGCCCCCCCTCCACCGTTTACTTCTCTGGTCATATCGTTGTAGTGCTTAGGCGAAGCCCTGCATGGATCACTTCAACAACACCATCATCACGCCGTCGTGCTGACGGAACTCATCGACTCCTTCGTGCCACTACTAGATCAAGAGTTCGCGGGACGTCATCGAGCTGAATGTGTGCAGAACTCGGAGGTGTCGTACATTCGGTACTTGATCGGTTGATTCGATAAGATGTTCGACTACATCAACCGCATTAAGTTAACGCTTCCGCTTTCGGTCTACGAGGGTACGTGGACACACTCTCCCCTCTCGTTGCTATGCATCTCCTAGATAGATCTTGCGTGAGCATAGGAATTTTTTTGAAATTGCATGCTATGTTTCCCAACAGTGGCATCCGAGCCAGGTCTATGCGTAGACGATATGCATGAGTAGAACACAAAGAGTTGTGGGCGGTGATCGTCATACTGCTTACCACCAATGTCTTATTTTGATTCGGCGGTTTGTTGGATGAAGCGGCCCGAACCAACTTTACATGCCCGCGTTCATGAGACCGGTTCCACCGACAGACATGCAACTAGTTTTGCATAAAGGTGGTTGGCGGGTGTCTGTTTCTCCAACTTTAGTTGAATCGAATTTGACTGCAGCTGGTCCTTGTGAAGGTTAAAACAGCGAACTTGATAAATCACCGTTGTGGTTTCTATGCCGTAGGTATGTACGGTTCATGCTAGGAGCCCGTAGCAGCCATGTAAAACTTGCAACAAACAAAGTAGAGGACATCTAACTTGTTTTTGCAGGGCATGTTTTGATGTGATATGGTCAAGACATGATGTGATATAAAGATTGTTGTATGAGATGATCATGTTTTGTAGAAGTTATTGGCAACTGGCAGGAGCCATATGGTTGTTACTGTATTATACGAAATACAAACACCATGTAATTGCTTTAATTTATCACTAAGTGGTAGCGATAGTCGTAGAAGCAATAGTTGGCGAGATGACCACGATGCTACGATGGAGATCAAGGTGTCAAGCCGGTGACGATGGAGATCATGACGTTGCTTCGGTGATGGAGATCATGAGCACAAGATGATGATGGCCATATCATGTCACATATTTTGATTGCACGTGGTGTTTATCTTTTATGCATCTTATTTTGCTTAGTACGGCAGTATCATTATAAGATGACCCCTTACTAAATTTCAAGGTATAAGTGTTCTCCCCGAGTATGCACCGTTGTGAAAGTTCTTCATGCTGAGGCACCACGTGATGATCTGGTGTGATAAGCTCTACGTTCAAATACTACGGGTGCAAGCCAGATTTGCACACGCGGAATACTTGGGTTAAACTTGACGAGCCTCGCATATACAGATATGGCCTCGGAACACTGGAGACCGAAAGGTCAAACGTGAATCATATAGTAGATATGATCAACATAGTGATGTTCACCATTGAAGACTACTCCATCTCACGTGATGATCGGACATGGTTTAGTTGATTTGGATCACGTATCATTTAGATGACTAGAGGGATGTCTATCTAAGTGGGAGTTCTTAAGTAATAAGATTAAATGAACTTAATTTATCATGAACTTAGTCCTGATAGTATTTGCAAATTATGTTGTAGATCAATAGCTCATGTTGTAGCTTCCCTATGTTTTTTATATGTTCCTAGAGAAAACTAAGTTGAAAGATGATAGTAGCAATGATGCGGACTGGGTCCATGATCTGAGGTTTATCCTCATTGCTGCACAGAAGAATTATGTCCTTGATGCACTGCTAGGTGAGAAACCTATTGTAGGAGCAGATGCAGACGTTATGAACATTTGGCAAGCTCGATACGATGACTACTTGATAGTTTAGTTCACCATGATTTACGGCTTAGAACCGGGACTTCAAAAACATTTTGAATGCCACGGAGCATATGATATGTTCCAAGAGCTGAAATTGGTATTTCAGGCTCATGCCCGTGTCGAGAGATATGAGACCTCTAACAAGTACTTTGCCTACAAGATGGAGGAGAATAGCTCAACCAGTGAGCATGTGCTCAGAATGTGTGAGTACTACAATCGCTTGAATCAAGTGGGAGTTAATCTTCTAGATAAGAAAGTAATTGATAGAGTTCTCTAGTCACTATCACAAAGTTACTGGAACTTCGTGATGAACTATAATATGCAAGGGACGACGAAAAGGATTTCCGAGCTCTTCGTGATGCTGAAATTGACAAAGGTAGAAATCAAGAAAAAGCGTCAAGTGTTGATGGTTAACAAGACCACTAGTTTCAAGAAGAAGGGCAAAGGTAAGAAAGGGAACTTCAAGAAGAATGACAAAGCAAGTTTTCACTCCTAGGAAGAAACCCAAAGCTGGACCCAAGCTTGAAACTAAGTGCTTCTACTCCAAAGGGACTGATCACTGGAAGCGAAACTAGCCCAAATATTTGGAAGATAAGAAGGATGGCAAAGTGAACAAAGGTATATTTGATATACATGTTATTGTTGTGTACCTTAATAGTGCTCATAGTAGCCCCTGGGTATTTGATACATGTTTGGTTGCTAAAAATTAGTAAGTTGAAACAGGAGTTGCAAAATAAATAGAGACTAGTTGAGGGTAAAGTGACGATGTTTGTTGGAAGTGGTTCCAAGATTGATATTATCATCATCGCACACTCCCTATACTTTAGGGATTAATTTTGAACCTAAATAAATGTTATTTGGTGTTTGTGTTGAGAATGAATATGATTAGATCATGTTTATTGCAATACGGTTATTCATTTAAGACAGAGAATAATTGTTATTATTTACATGAATAAAACCTTCTATGGTCATACACCCTGTGTTAATGGTTTATTGAATCTCGATCGTAGTGATACACATATTCATAGTATTGATGCCACAAGATGCAAAGTTGATAATGATAGTACAACATATTTGTGGCACTGCCGTATGGGTCATATCGATGTAAAGCACATGAAGAAACTCCATGCAGATGGACTTTTGGAATCACTTGATTATGAATCATTTGATACTTGCGAACCATGCCTTATGGGCAAGATGACTAAAACTCCGTTCTCCGGAACAACGGAACGATCTAGTGACTTATTGGAAATAATACATACCAATGTATGCGGTCCAATGAGTTTTGATGCTTGTGGCGGGTATTTGTTATTTTCTGACCTTCACAGATGATTTGAGCAGATATGTGTATATCTACTTAATGAAACACAAGTCTGAAATGTTTGAAAAGTTCAAAGAATTTCAGAGTGAAGTGGAGAATCATCATAACAAGAAAATAAAGTTTCTGTGATCTAATCATGGAGGAGAATATTTGAGTTACGAGTTTGGCCTTCATTTAAAACAATGTGGAATAGTTTCATAGCTCACGCTGCCTGGAACACCACAGCGTAATGGTGTGTACGAATGTCGTAACCGCACTTTATTAGATATGGTGCGATCTATGATGTCTCTTACCAATTTACCAGTATCATTTTGGGGTTATGCATTAGAGACAACTGCATTCACGATAAAACAGGGCACCATCAAAATCCGTTGAGACGACACCGTATGAACTATGGTTTGGCAATAAACCTAAGCTTTCGTTTCTTAAAGTTTGGGGATGCGATGCTTATGTCAAAAGGCATCGGCCTGATAAGCTCAAACCCAAAATCAGAGAAGTGCGTCTTCATAGGATACCGAAAGGAGACAATTGGGTACACCTTCTACCACAGCTCCGAAGGCAAGATCTTTGTTGCTAAGAATGGAACCTTTCTAGAGAAGGAGTTTCTCTTGAAAGAAGTGAGTGGGAGGAAAGTAGAACTTGATGAGGTAATTGTACCTTCTCTCAATTTGGAAAGTAGCCCATCCGAGAAATATGTTCATGTGATGCCTACACCAACTAGAGAGGAAGCTAATGATAATGATCATGAAACTTTAGATCAAGTTACTAAAGAACCTCGTAGGTCAACCAGAGCATGATCCGCACCAGAGTGGTACGATAATCCTGTTCTGGAAGTCATGTTACTTGACCAAGACAAACCTACAAACTATGAAGAAGCTATGATGAGCCCAGATTCCGACAGACAGCTTGAGGCCATGAAATCTTAGATAGGATCCATGTATGAGAACAAAGTGTGGACTTTGGTGGACTTGTCCGATGATCGGCCATCCATTGAGAATAAATGGATCTTCAAGAGGAAGACGAATGCTGATGGTAGTGTTACTATCTGCAAAGCTCGACTAGTCGCAAAAAGGTTTTCAACAAGTTCAAGGTGTTAACTACAATGAGATTTTCTCAACCGTAGCGATGCTTAAGTCCGTCTGAATCATGTTAGCAATTGCCATATTCTATGAAATCTGGCAAATGGATGTCAAAACTGCATTCCTTAATAGATTTATTAAAGAAGTGTTGTATATGATGCAACCAGAAGGTTTTGTCAATCTAAAGGTGCTAAAAAAAGTGTGCGAGCTCCAGCAATCCATCTGTGGACTGGTGCAAGCATCTCGGAGTTGGAATATACGCTTTGATGAGTTGATCAAAGCATATAGATTTATACATACTTTCGGAGAAGCCTGTATTTACAAGAAAGTGAGTGGGAGCACTACGACATTTCTGATAAGTATATGTGAATGACATATTGTTCATCGGAAATGATGTAGAATTTTCTAGAAAGCATAAAGGAGTGTCTGAAAGAGTTTTTCAAAGAAAGACCTCGATGAAGCTGCTTACATATTGGGCATCAAGATCTATAGAGATAGATCAAAACACTTGATAAGATTTTTCAATGAGTACATACCTTGACAAGATTTTTAAAGAGTTCAAAATGGATCAGTCAATGAAGGAGTTCTTGCCTGTATGACAAGGTGTAAAGTTGAGTAAGACTCAAAACCCGACCACATCAAAAAATAGAAAGAGAATGAAAGTCATTCCCTATGCCTCAGCCATAGGTTCTATAAAGTATGCTATGCTCTGTACCAGACCTATTGTGTACCTTATCATGAGTTTGGCAAGGGGGTACGATAGTGATCTAGGAGTGGATCGCTGGCAGCGGTCAAAGTTATCCTTAGTTACTAAGAGGACTAAGGAAATATTTCTCGGTTATGGAGGTAATAAAGAGTTACATCGATGCAAGCTTTTACACCGATCCAGATGACTTTGAGTCTCAATCTGGATACATATTGAAAGTGGGAGCAATTAGCTAGAGTAGCTCCATGCAGAGCATTGTAGACATAAAAAATTTGCAAAATACATACGGCTCTGAATGTGGCAGACCCATTGACTAAACTTCTCTCACAAGAAAAACATGATCATACCTTAGTACTCTTTGGGTGTTAATCACATAGTGATGTGAACTAGATTATTGACTCTAGTAAACCCTTTGGGTGTTGGTCACATGGCGATGTGAAGTATTGGTGTTAAATCACATGGCGATGTGAACTAGATTATTGACTCTAGTGCAAGTGGGAGACTAAAGGAAATATGCCCTAGAGGCAATAATAAAGTTATTATTTTAGATTTTATTATTCATGATAAATGTTTATTATTCATGCTAGAATTTTATTAACCGAAAACTTGATACATGTGTGAATACATAGACAAAACACCATGTCCCTAGTATGCCTCTACTAGACTAGCTCGTTGATCAAAAATGGTTATGTTTCCTAGCCATGGACATGTGTTGTCATTTGATGAACGGGATCACATCATTAGGAGAATGATGTGATAGAAAAGACCCATCCGTTAGCATAGCATAATGGTCGTTTAGTTTTATTGCTACTCTTTCTTCATGTCAAATATATATTCCTCCGACTATGAGATTATGCAACTCCCAGACACCGGAGGAATGCCTTGTGTGCTATCAAACATCACAATGTAACTGGGTGATTATAAAGATGCTCTACAGGTATCTCCGAAGGTGTTTGTTGGGTTGGTATAGATGGAGATTAGGATTTGCCACTCCGAGTATCGGAGAGGTATCTTTGGACCCTCTCGGTAATGCACATCATATGAAGCCTTGCAAGTAATGTGACTAATGAGTTAGTTGCAGGATGATGCATTACAGACCAAGTAAAGAGACTTGCCAGTAACGATACTGAACTAGGTATGGAGATACCGACGATCGAATCTTGGGCAAGTAACATACCATGACAAAGGGAATAACATATGTTGACACTATGGTTTGACCGATAAAGATCTTCGTAGAATATGTGGGAACCAATATGAGTATCCAGGTTCCACTATTGGTTATTGATCGGAGAGGTGTCTCGATCATGTCTACACAGTTCTCGAACCCATAGGGTCCGCACGCTTAACGTTCCATGACAATATGTATTATATGAGTTATGTGTTTTGGTGACCGAAGGTTGTTTGGAGTCCCGGATGAGATCACAGACATGACGAGGAGTCTCGAAATGGCCGAGAGATAAAGATTGATATATTGGAAGGTTATATTCGGACACCGGAATGGTTTCAGAAAGGTTCAGATATTTTTTGGAGTACTGGGAGGTTACCGGACCCCCCCCCACCCCTGGGGGATTCTTGGGCCTACATGGGCCGTAGGAGAGAGGGGAGGCAGCCCACAATGCATCGCCGCTGATATGTCTCCAACGTATCTATAAATTTTTATTGTTCCATGCTATTATATTATTTTTGGGACTAACCTATTAACCGAGAGCCGAGTGCCAGTTTCTGTTTTTCACCTATTTTATAGTTTCGCAGAAAAGGAATACCAAACGGAGTCCAAACAGAATGAAACTTTTGCGATGATCTTTCTTGGACCGAAGCAAACCATGAGACTTGGAGATAAAGTCGGAGACGCAATGAGGTGGCCATGAGGGTGGAGGGAGTGCCCAGGGGGGTAGGGCGTGCCTCCTACCTCGTGAGCCCCTCGTGGGTCTCCTGACCAAGCTCCTTCACCTATATATACTCTTATACTCTGGAAACATGCAGGGAGCCACGAAACCATTTTTACACCGCCGCAACCTTCTGTACCCGTGAGATCCCATCTAGGGACCTTTTGCCGCATCCTGCCGGAGGGGGATTCGATCATGGAGGGCTTCTACATCAACACCATTACCTCTCCGATGAAGCGTGAGTAGTTTACCACAGACCTACGGGCGTGAGTAGTATTCGATAGGACTAGCTTCTCCGCCTATTATTCTGGAATTCTGTAGTTCAGTCCATAGATACTACACCCTTTGTTGATACCGATGCATATGTAGTATAGATATGATGTAAGTCTTGCGAGTACTTTGAATGAGTACTCACGGTTACTTTGCTCCCTCTTTTCCCCTATACATGATTAATGTGATTAGGTGTTGGAGCCCAGGAGCCAGATGCCACTGTCGACGACTACTACTACCCTGAGGGTGCCTACTACTACGTGGAGGCCGCCGACGACCAGGAGTAGGTAGGAGGTTTCCAGGCAGGAGGTGATACGTCTCCAACATATCTATAATTTTTGATTGTTCCATGCTATTATATTACCCCTTTTGGATGTTTATGGGCTTTATTTTACACATTTATATCATTTTTTGGACTAACCTACTAACCGGAGGCCCAGCCCATATTGTTGTTTTTTTGCCTATTTCAGTATTTCGAAGAAAAGGAATATCAAACTGAGTCCAAACGGAATGAAACCTTCGGGAGCGTGATTTTTGGAACGAACGTGATCCAGAGGACTTGGAGTGCAAGTCAAGAAGCGATCGAGGCGGCCAGGAGATAGGAGGGCGCGCCCCCTGTCTCCCGGGCCCCTCAGGCGGCCACCGACGTACTTCTTCCTCCTATATATACCCACGTACCCCAAAAACATCCAAGGAGCCACCGAAACACAATTTCCACCGCCATAACCTTCTGTATCCGCGAGATCCCATCTTGGAGCCTTCGTCGGCGCTTCGTCGGAGGGGGAATCGACCACGGAGGGCTTCTACATCAACACCATAGCCCTTCCGATGAGTTGTGAGTAGTTTACCACAGACCTTCGGGTCCATAGTTATTAGCTAGTTGGCTTCTTCTCTCTTTTTGGATCACAATACCATGTTCTCCCCCTCTATTGTGGAGATCTATTCGATGTAACTCTTTTTGCGGTGTGTTTGTCGAGATCCAATGAATTGTGGGTCTATGATCAAGTTTATCTATGAGAAATATTTGAATCTCCTTTGAATTCTTTTATGTATGATTGAGTTATCTTTGCAAGTCTCTTCGAATTATCAGTTTGGTTTGGCCTACTAGATTGATCTTTCTTGCCATGGGAGAAGTGCTTAGCTTTGGGTTCAATCTTGCGGTGTCCTTTCCCAGTGACAGCAGGGGCAGCAAGGCACGTATTGTATTGTTTCCATCGAGGATAAAAAGATGGGGTTTATATCATTTTGCATGAGTTTATCCCTCTACATCATGTCATCTTTCTTAATGCGTTACTCTGTTCTTATGAACTTAATACTCTAGATGCATGCTAGATAGCGGTCGATGTGTGGAGTAATAGTAGTAGATGCAGGCAGGAGTCAGTCTACTTGTTGCGGACGTGATGCCTATATACATGATCATGCCTAGATAATCTCATAATTATTCGCTTTTCTATCAATTGCTTGACAGTAATTTGTTCACCCACCGTAATACTTATGCTATCTTGAGAGAAGCCACTAGTGAAACCTATGGCCCCCAGGTCTATCTTTTATCATATAAGCTTTCAATCTACTTTTATTTGCATCTTTACTTTTCCAATCTATATCATAAAATACCAAAAATATATTTATCTTATCATATTATCTCTATCAGATCTCACTTTCGCAAGTGGCCGTGAAGGGATTGACAACCCCGTTATCGCGTTGGTTGCGAGTTCTTTGTTTGTTTGTGTAGGTGCGTGGGACTTTTGAGGATCCTCCTACTGGATTGATACCTTGGTTCTCAAAAACTGAGGGAAATACTTACGCTACTATTGCTGCATCACCCTTTCCTCTTCAAGGAAAACCAACGCAAGCTCAAGATGTAGCAAGAAGGATTTCTGGTGCTGTTGCCGGGGAGGTCTTCGCTCAAGTCAAGACATACAAAGTACCCATCACAAACTCATCTCCCTCGCATTTAAATTATTTGCCATTTCCCTCTCATTTTCCTCTCCCCCACTTCACCCTTGCCATTTTATTCGCCCTTTTTCCGTTCGTCTTTTCGTTTGCTTTAATGTCCTACTTGGCTCGTTTGGTTGGAATAGTTGTTTATTTATTGCTAAACAGAGAACCTAAGATTTGTGGATCCTCATCCACTTGCTAATATTTTTTAGAGATCCAATTATGATGAACCAATTGCTAGTGAGTTTTGTGCACTAGATTATCTTTATGAAGTTTTGCTTGAAATTCGTGAATCTGAAAATTATGATGAAAAAATTTATGAAGAGATTCACGATAACTCCTTGAATAAAAAGCTTGATTGCAATGATTTTACTATAAATTCTCTTGATGTCAATTGTTCTAATAATATGCAAAACCCTAAGCTTGGGGATGCTAGTTTTGCTATGTCTACTACTTGTTGCAATGATCATGATTGGGATGATTCCTCTTATAATCTTGAAAATTTATTTAACCCCATGATGAATATGAGATTGATAATAGTGTTTGCAATAATATTGAAAGTGGGTTTGGAAGAGTGTCAACTTTAGATCCCACATATTTGGAGTATGTTCAATCTTATGATATTTTTGATAAAAGTGGGTTTGGAGAGGTCATGACTTTAGTTAATGTTAATCCCACTATCTTGGAAGAGTGTCAACTTTGCATGCATATGGATCGCGTTGAAAATATGTTATGTGATAGCTATTTTTTTGAATTTTCTTATGATCCTACATGTAATTATTATGAGAGAGGAAAATATGGTTGTAGAAATTTTCATATTATTAAATTACCTCTCTTTGGGTTGAAATTGCTATCGCCTTCTTCCTTGCATATGCTAGTTTTTGCTTGCCTTGATAATTTGTTTGCTTATAAAAAACCTATGCATAGGAAGTATGTCGGACTTAAGTGTGTTTGTCACATGTTTTATGATGCTCTCTTTATGCTTCAATTCTTGTCTTTCATGTAAGCATCATTGAAATCTCAATGCCTAGCTAAAAAGGCTTTAAAGAAAAGCGCTTGTTGGGAGACAACCCAATATTTTTCCTTGCTGTTATTCAATAAAATTTTGCATCTACATTCTGTTTAGATGTGTTTTCATGTTTTAATTAGTGTTTGTGCCAAGTAGAACCTATAGGATAACCTATGATGATAGTTAATTTGATTTTGCCGAAAAACAGAAATTTGCACTCATGAGAAAAAATTCAATAAATCACAGAAACGTGCTTTTGCATTGATTCTTTTTGCTATAGATCAATAGACAAATTTTCCAGGACGTACAATTTTGGTAGGATTTTTAGAGTTCCAGAAGTTTGCGTTAGTTACATATTACTACAGACTGTTCTATTTTTGACAAATTCTGACTTTCGTGTGTTGTTTGCTTATTTTGATGCATCTATGGCTAGTATTAAGTGGTATGAACCATAGAGAACTTGGAATACAGTAGGTTTAAAAACAATATAAAAGAAAGAATGAGTTCATTAGAGTACCTTATGTGGTGGTTTTGCTTTCTTTCACTAACGGAGCTTATGAGATTTCCTGTTGAGTTTTGTGTTGTGAAGTTTTCAAGCTTTGGGTAAAGATTTGATGGACTTTGGAATAAGGAGTGGAAAAAGCCTAAGCTTGGGGATGCCCATAGCACCCCAAGATATTCAATAGTAGCCAAAATCCTAAGCTTGGGATGCCCCGGGAAGGCATCTCCTCTTTCGTCTTCGTTCATTGGTAACTTTACTTGGAGCTATATTTTTATTCGCCACATGATATTTGTTTTTCTTGGAGCGTCATGTATGATATTAGTATTTGCTTTTTAGTTTACCACAATCATCCTTGCTATACACACCTTTTGGGAGAAGCCCACTTGATTGAAATTTATTAGAATACTCTATGTGCTTCACTTATATCTTTTGAGCTAGACAGTTTTTGCTCTAGTGCTTCACTTATATCTTTTAGAGCACGGCGGTGGCTTAATTTTGTAGAAATTGCCAGTCTCTCATGCTTCACTTATATTATTTTGAGAGTCTCTTAGAACAGCATGGTATTTTCTATGGTTATAAAATTGGTCCTAGAATGGTAGGCATCTAAGTTGGGTATATAAAAACTATCATAGGAAGTGCATTGGATGCTATGATCAATTTGCTACTTGATAATTGTTTTGAGATATGGAGGTAGTGATATTAAATTCATGCTAGTTGGGTGATTATGAATTTAAAGAATGCTTGTGTTGAAGTTAGCAAGTCCCTTAGCATGCACGTATGGTTAAAGTTGTGTAACAAATTTGAAACATGAAGTGTCCTTAGATTGTCCATCCTTATGAGTGGTGGTCGGGGACGACCGATGATCTTTTCCTACCAATCTATCCCTCTAGGAGCATGTGCGCAGTGCTTGGTTTTTGATGACTTCTAAATTTTTGCAATAAGTATATGAGTTCTTTTGACTAATGTTGAGTCCATGGATTATACGTAGTTTTACCTTTCCATCATTGCTAGCCTCTTTGGTACCGTGCATTGCCCTTTCTCACCTTGAGAGTTGGTGCAAACTTCGCTGGTGCATCCAAACCCCGTGATATGATACGCTCTATCACACATAAACCTCCTTATATATTCCTCAAAACAGCCACCATACCTACCTATTATGGCATTTCCATAGCCATTCCGAGATATATTGCCATGCAACTTTGCACCTTTCCGTTTATCATCATGGCACACATTACTTTTGTCATATTGCCATTGCATGATCATGTAGTTGACATCGTATTTGTGGCAAGGCCACCATGTATAATTTTTCATACATGTCACTCTTGATTCATTGCACCATCCCGGTACACCGCTGGAGGCATTCATATAGAGTCATATCTTGTTCTAGTTTCGAGTTGTAATTCATGTGTTGTAATCAATAAAAGTGTGATGATCATCATTATTAGAGCATTGTCCCCAGAAAGGACAAAAGAAAAAAAAGTCCAAAGAAAAAAAAAGAGAAAGGCCAAAAAGAAAAAAAGAAATGCCAAAAAGAAAAAAAGAAAGGCCAAAAGAAAAAAAAGGGGGCAATGTTACTATCTCTTTTTCCACACTTGTGCTTCAAAGTAGCACCATGTTCTTCATATAGTGAGTCTCATATTTTGTGCTTCAAATTAGCACCATGTTCTTCATATAAAGAGTCTCATATGTTGTCACTTTCATATGCTAGTGGGAATTTTGCATTATAGAACTTGGCTTGTATATTCCTATGATGGGCTTCCCTAGGTCTTCGTGAGCAAGCAAGTTGGATGCACACCCACTAGTTTTCTTTTGTTGAGCTTTCATTTCATTTATAGATCTAGTGCATCTGTTGCATGGCAATCCCTACTCCTCATGTTGATATCAATTGATGGGCATCTCCATAGCCCGTTGATTATCCTCGTCAATGTAAGACTTTCTCCTTTTTTGTCTTCTCGATACAATCCCCATCATCATATTCTATTCCACCCATAGTGATATATCCATGGTTCATGCTCATGTATTGCGTGAAAGTTGAAAAAGTTTGAGATTATTTAAGTACGAAACAATTGCTTGGCTTGTCATAGAATTTGGGAACATTTTTGTGTGACGAAAATGAAGCATAGCCTAACTATATGACTTTGTAGGGATGAAATTTCTTTAGCCACGTTATTTTGAGAAGACATGATTGCTTTTATTAGTATGCTTGAAGTATTACTATTTCTTATGTCAATATGAACTTTTATTTTGAATCATTTGGATCTGAACATTCATGACACAATAAAGAAAATTACATTAAGAATTATGCTAGGTAGCATTCCACATCAAAAATTCTGTTTTAATCATTTACCTACTCGAGGACGAGCAGGAATTAAGCTTGGGGATGCTTGATACGTCTCCAACGTATCTATAATTTTTGATTGTCCCATGCTATTACATTACCCCTTTTGGATGTTTGTGGGCTTTATTTTACACATTTATAGCATTTTTGGGACTAACCTACTAACCGGAGGCCCAACCCGTATTGCTGTTTTTTTTGCCTATTTCAGTATTTCGAAGAAAAGAAATATCAAAAGGAGTCCAAACAGAATGAAACCTTTGGGAGCGTGATTTTTGGAACGAACGTGATCTAGAGGACCTGGAGTGTAAGTCAAGAAGCGATCGAGGCGGCCAGGAGATAGGAGGGCGCGCCCCTGTCTCCTGGCCCCTCAGGCGGCCACCGACGTACTTCTTCCTCCTATATATACCCACGTACCCCGAAAACATCCAAGGAGCCACCGAAACACAATTTCCACCACCGTAACCTTCTGTATCCATGAGATCCCATCTTGGAGCCTTCATCGGCGCTCCGCCGGAGGGGGAATCGACCATGGAGTGCTTCTACATCAACACCATAGCCCTTCCGATGAGTTGTGAGCAGTTTACCATAGACCTTCGGGTCCATAGTTATTAGCTAGTTGGCTTCTTCTCTCTTTTTGGATCTCAATACCATGTTCTCCCCCTCTCTTGTGGAGATCTATTCGATGTAACTCTTTTTGCGGTGTGTTTGTCGAGATCCGATGAATTGTGGGTTTATGATCAAGTTTATCTATGACAAATATTTGAATCTCCTCTGAATTCTTTTATGTATGATTGAGTTATCTTTGCAAGTCTCTTCGAATTATCAGTTTGGTTTGGCCTACTAGATTGCTCTTTCTTGCCATGGGAGAAGTGCTTAGCTTTGGGTTCAATCTTGTGGTGTCCTTTCCCAGTGACAACAGGGGCAGCAAGACACGTATTGTATTGTTGCCATCGAGGATAAAAAGATGGGGTTTATATCATATTGCATGAGTTTATCCCTCTACATCATGTCATCTTTCTTAATGCGTTACTCTGTTCTTATGAACTTAATACTCTAGATGCATGCTGGATAGCGGTCGATGTGTGGAGTAATAGTAGTAGATGCAGGCAGGAGTCGGTCTACTTCTTGCGGATGTGATGCCTATATACATGATCATGCCTAGATAATCTCGTAATTATTCGTTTTCTATCAATTGCTTGACAGTAATTTGTTCACCCACCATAATACTTATGCTATCTTGAGAGAAGCCAGTAGTGAAACCTATGGCCTCCGGGTCTATCTTTTATCATATAAGCTTTCAATCTACATTTATTTGCATCTTTACTTTTCCAATCTATATCATAAAATACCAAAAATATATTTATCTTATCATATTATCTCTATCAGATCTCACTTTCGCAAGTGGCTGTGAAGGGATTGACAACCCCTTTATCACGTTGGTTGCGAGTTCTTTGTTTGTTTGTGTAGGTGTGTGGGAGTTTTGAGGAGCCTCCTACTGACTTGATACCTCGGTTCTCAAAAACTGAGGGAATACTTACGCTACTATTGTGGCATCACCCTTTCCTCTTCAAGGAAAACCAACGCAAGCTCAAGACGTAGCAGGAGGCCTTGCGTTTTCGAACGTTGCTACTTTTGTGCTAGCCTTCTTATAACAAAACTTGTTCAACTTATGTTTGTACTCAGATATTGTTGCTTCCGCTGACTCATTTGTATTCGAGCCCTCGAGGCCCCTGGCTTGTAATATAAAGCTTGTATGACATTAATGTGTGACTAAGTTGTGTTGTGATATCTTCCCGTGAGTCCCTGATCTTGATCATACACATGGGCGGATCTGGGCCCCAGGCCCCCAGGGCCCAGGCCCGGGGCGTGGCTTTTTTCAGTTATTACCTAGGTATGTTTTCGAATTGGGCCCGGGGCTTAGCCCAACTAACAGCCAGGGCCCAGCCCAACACACTCACACACAGGCCTCGTCCAGGCAACTCGCTCGATGCCCATCCCAATCGCAGACCTAGCGAGGCAACGAGCAGCAGGCAGCAGCCACGCACGCGCGGGCAGGTGCGTCCGCCCCCGTCGCCCGCCGCAGTCCGCCCGCCCCGTCGCCCGCGGCCTCGCGCCCCCCGGCCTCCGCCGACCGCCGCTCACGCCTCACCCCGTCGCAGTCCTAGATCCGCCACTAGAGGGAGGTGCCGCCACCGCGTGGAGACTGCGCCAGCGCGGACCGCCTCCGGCAGGACGAGGCGCTCGAGGCGCTCGAGGATTCGCAGTCCGGCCGTCCCCCTCTGGTGCCTGGCGGCTTGCTGCTCGCGCCCGACCCCTTGCTGCCTTGCTGGCCCTGCTGCAGTGCTGCTGTTCCGCTGCTCGTCGGCTGCCCGGCTCGCCCGCTCTGCTCCGGCCAGGGCTCCGGCCTCTCCTGGCTCCTGGTCTGCTGGATTGGTAATGGCTGCTGTTGAATGTTGATAAATTTTTTTGAACATTTTTGATCTGCTGTTGCCTGCTGTATTTGAATCATTGAATGTGAAACTGAATGTTGTTGCTACAATGCTACTGTTAATGTGAAACTTTGTGTCGGTTTATTGAGATGTGGACATCTGTTTTGCATGTATTAGAGAACATTCATGATGATGCAGAAAATTTAACACAAAGAACCACAACATGTGGCTTGATATCTCAGATGGAAAGTTTTGAATTTGTTTTCATATTGCATGTTATGATCACACTATTGGGTAAGACTAATGAGTTGTCACAATGTTTGCGAAGGAAAGATCAAAACATAGTTCTAGCAGTGAGTTTGATTGGGATCACATTGCGGCAACTTAAAAATATAAGAGATAATGGTTGGGATCAGCTCTTGAAGGACACAACTAACTTTTGTGTCAAACATAACATTATATTGCCTAACATGGATGATACAATACCCGCTCGGGGTCGTTCAAGGGGGCGTGGTGGTCAAATGGTAACTTTCTATCAACGCTTCAGATATGAAATATTCAATGTTCTGCTTGACCAAATAATTACCGAGTTAAATAACCGCTTTGCTGAAAGATCTACTCAATTGTTGAGACGCGTTGCTTGTCTTGATCAAAGGAACTCATTTGCTAATTTTGATGAAGATAAACTTGTCCAACTTGCTCAGATGTATGCTGATGACCTCTCCATATATGAGATTTCTTTTGTCCTTAGAAACCAACTTGAAAACTTCATTGCTGATGTGAGAGCTGATCCAAGTTTTGTTAGTTGTAATGACCTTGGTGGTCTTGCTTTGAAGATGGTTCAAACTGATAGACACATAGTCTTTCCTTTGGTATATCGTCTTATTGAGTTGGCATTGATTTTGCCTGTTGCAACCGCATCAGTGGAAAGAGCTTTCTCAGCTATGAGTATTATGAAGACTGAGTTGAGGAATAAGATGGGTGATGATTGGTTGAATTATTCCATGGTGTGCAATATTGAGCGAGAAATATTTGCAAAGCTTGATGATGATGCTATTATATATCGCTTTCAAGACTATATATTTCACAAAGGAACTTTACCTCGTCGTAGTAGTAAGTTTTCAAATTTGTACAATGATAATTGTTTCACTTCATGTTTATATCTTCGCTCATGAAATTTTGCTTCTGATTTCTCTTAAGGTGTTGGCTCTTCTTCCACCGTTGATCAAGTTATGGAAGACACTGATGAAGCAAACAATTGATTTGGTACTATTTTTACTGCACGTACTGTTTGTAGTTCTTGTCATCTTTTTATCTATTTTCTTGTATCTTTAAGCATTGAGTTTAAATTCTAAATATTTGGTGCAATTGAGCCATATTTGAGGTAGCTGTAGCTTGATGGATTTTAAGTTTTTCTCTCGCGACAAAAAAAAATTGGGCCCGGGGCTTGCTCCAATCCTGGATCCGTCACTGATCATACACGTATGCTTGTATGACTAGTGTACGATTGAATCGGGGGTGTCACACCTTAATACCTGTCACAGGCTTAATGGTCGCGGCACTAAAGATGGTTGCACAACAGGGCCCTCGAGCACATCTGAATTGGAGGCATCTTCTCGGATAACAACCAGAGTCCTCAACATAGGATGGACAAAATTAGTTCTCGGACAGAACAATGGCATGACTAAGGTCTTTCGTTTTCATGTCCTACAATAGTTAGCCTCAGGACTACTAAATAAATACAATGCATACAACATATGGATTGATCTTCATGCTAAACACACTAGCACATTTAGCAAACTAGCTAGCATGGACTAGTCATGAAGTTCAACACTATTGGGAAGCAAAACATATTGTCTAATCATCTAGCTAAACATATTGACACATCTACCACAACATCATGAACATCATTAGTGTCGGGAAGCAAAACCTAGCATGCTAGCAAAACGACACCACTAACATATGATCTACCACATCATCACATGCTCAAATATCTAAGGTCTACCATGCCACCAAAACGGCTTAACCTACCATACTACCTACAAATCTACACCTACCTCAGTCTCACAGATCTAAGCTAAAAATGAGTAGGGAATGATTGAACTTACAACCATCAGTGGAGCAAGGAGGAGGTGCGGAACAGTTTAGAAGAGGAGGAAGGAGGATCGCGGCTGCTGACCATCACCAAACTGAGAGGATGCACCGCTTACCTGCTCGTCAGTGAAAAATCCGCTCGGGGCGGAG
>NC_057807.1:56682581-56685481 GCF_018294505.1 Triticum aestivum
AAGAGGTGACCCAATTCCTCTCGCCATTTTTTCGGTAACGTGTGAGATCGTGCCATCTCCATGCTCTCATGAGCTTGGTGCGACGTTCCCCTCTCCTGCGCGCCAAGAGCCTGGCTAAGAGAAAATAGGCGATTCAACCGTTCATATTAGGCTTGGCCGTGAGGTGCTTTAGGTTCCGTACGAGTCAAGATTTTTTGTGCAGGCCAGACATCTGAACATGCCAAAACTGTATTCCCATGGCCTAGCAACCTAATAAGCCCTATACCAACAACTCTGCGTGAGAAGACGTTCCTCTTGACTACGAGGCGTCTTTGGTAACTTCATCAATCTTAAGATGTCTCTTGGAGGTGTTCATAGGGATAAGGTGTGCGTGTGTGTTCATAGCGGGATGCGTGTATGCACGTATATATGGGCGCCCAAGTCTGTATCGTGTTCAAAAAAGAATAGTGACATAACGTCTATATATCCAAGCCATCCTTGGAAAGAAAGGAGAAGGATGTAATACACGATAGTGCACAGTGCGGATCTGCTGACGCTGTCTATTAATAGCACTCCACTCAGCGTTGATTGTAAAAAAAAACTCAGCGTTGATTGCAGTACTAGTAGAAAAACGGAAAGAATAGACGGTGTGTAGGAGTAAATGAATGCGCAGCAGCAGCCGCCGCATGGTTTTCCGTGTAGAGTAAAAAGGTGTAACCGCCATGGAGGGAATCTTTTTCCCGGGCCGTTGGGAGCGGGCGGGTGTCAGAGCCGGCCAGCTGGGACTGCGTAGCATCCATCGCGTGGGTTGCACCACCGCACCGTCTCTTCTCTTCTGAATCATCCTGCCCGTCGCGTGTGTGTATATAACACCCACCTGCCCCGGCGGCCTCACAGCGCTGCCCGGCCCTCCCAACCCCTCTCGCTCTCTCTCTCGGGACGGGACGGGCGCACGCTGCTTCTCGATCCATCACACGCCCGCCCGCCCGCCGCCGTCCCCCTCCACCGCCTCCTCCACCCGAACCAAGCTGCTAGATCTACCTGCACGTCTTTACTGGTACGTCCCCCTCCATGGAATGTCGCCTTCCTGGTACGTTCGTCCGTCCGTCCATCTTTCAACTGAACCTGCACCGCTCGTTTCAACTGAATGCCAGTTGCTAGCTAGCTGCTCTGCTCCGTTGCTTTGCTGCTGCTCCACCCTGAACCAAACCACGGTTGCTCTGTTGCATTGTAGAGCGACGAGTGGACTATTGCTGTGCTGCCGTACTGGGGCATTTCTGCATTTTCGATGGTGCACGGTACCTTATGGCTGGCAAGGGGGTTCGCATTCGCAATGGAAACTGGCTCCAACCAAACTGGCCCCAACTATTCTATGGTGGTACGACCCTTTCTATTATATACTCTATCTCTTTACTATGTCAATCGCTTGTTCTGACTATGCCTGTGCCTGTGCCTGTGCTCCCCATTCGGTCAGTCTGTCTGTCAGTTATATGATCTATCTAGCTTTGCTACTCCCTAACTTGCATGGACTCGCCGTATGTATGCAGACACAAAACGGCCTCGGCGCTTTCTGCTCCTTGCTGCTCCTGCTCTTTGCCTTGTGTTGGCCCTACGCCCACGTACAGCCGACGGCTCAGGACGCGCATGTCCGGGCATCAATCACCCGCACCCAGATCCTGGATGCGGCAAGGACAGCACACAACCAGGGGGTCACTATTGCGCCACAGCAAACCCGGCACACCCGACGCAGGAGAACCGGCCAGCAAGCTCCAGCTCCAGCGCCGCAGCAGCCCGCCGGCCAGCATGTTGCACCGCCGCAACAGCCTGCCGGTCAGCATGTTCCACCGCCCGCCGTCCAGCAAGCTCCACCGCCGCCGCAGCCCGACGGCCAGCACGCTCCACCGCCGCCACAGCCTGCCGGTCAACATGTTCCACCGCCCGCCGTCCAGCCAGCTCCAGCTCTGCAGCAGCCCGCCGTCCAGCAAGCTCCACCACTGCCGCAGCCCGCTGGCCAGGACGCTCCACCGCCGCAGCAGCCCGCCGACCAGCAGGTTCAAGCGCAGCAGCAGCCCGCCGGCCAGCAAGGTCAAGAGCTGCAACGGAGCCAGCGTCTTCAAGCTCTCGTGGAGACCTCGGGCGGCGACCACGTCCCACCGGCAACACCGTCTACCAGCACCAGCGACGTCTCTGGGAGTCGCAGGTACATGACAAGACAGTATGCTAGAGCCACTGGCCAGTCAGTCTCGATCGACATTCCGGAGCCGATACAGCGAGGCCCAAATCATCAGGGCCGCTTCTGATGGCACTCAAGTCTCCGGCAACGTCTGCTCCTCTGCAAAGAGGACAAAAGCGACATGCTTCTATATGCTTTCGTGTCCTTCAGGTCTGAAGTTATAATGGCATGGACCGAGTTAAATTCGAAACGAAGCGCTTTTTGCTTTTGCGAGAATTCAAGTTCCAAAACTCTATTGCGATAGTCCAATTTTTGATATCAACACCCTCCACTCCTTTGCGGCCTTGTTAAATTTGATGACACCTCCTCGCAAAAAAAAAAATTTGATGACACCTACACCTCAAACTCGATTGGAGTACTGCGGCTAACTGATGCCTCAAGGACAAAAGGCAGTGATGTCTGGTGGTGCTTCTCCCAAGTTGCTGTTGATTTACCTCATCTCCTTGCTCTTATATATTGGCTTTATTTTACCTTACGTCCTTTCCCGTACTTAGTTTAGTTTGGTACACGTGAGAGGATCTCTAGCCGACCCCTTAAAAAGTTTTAACTCCTTCAAATTTTTGTTTCGAGCGCGTTAAATTGGACTTCGGTTTAATTCCTCATATTATAAGCGGCGCATCGGATGGGCCTCAAATTTGAGTGGGCGCAACCACTTCTCAGGATCATTTTGGCCTTCTCCTCGCGATGG
>NC_057807.1:56685670-56696060 GCF_018294505.1 Triticum aestivum
CTCGTGTGTCCACCCATAGCCTCCGTCGTCGCCTCGCCAACACACCGTAGCCTATGATGATCTCCTACCCATTCTGATTCGCTCGCCGGTCGCCGCCATTCCCGCCGTCGCCAACACTTGGACGAAAAAACTCACCTTCAAACTTGGTTTGTTCCAAAACATAACCGGCAAATGATGGAGATTCCGTAGAGGACCCGCCGAGGAGCTAGGCACCGCCGGAGTCACGGCCATGCTGGCGAAGTTAAGATGGCCGCAATTCGCCCGTGGCGAGCTTGGACACCCACCGGCAAGCACGACTTCAGAAGAATATTCCTCCTACGATGTTAGCAGGCCGTCATGTAGCCCGTGATGACCCGTAGCCTTGGCATCAATAGCAACGCCACCAGCCGAGGCTCCCACATCCTTCGCCTACAAAGTGTTCGATGAATTGACATTATTCATAGACCTGCCGAGTATTGGAATGAACATGTCCTATGGCAAATAATGGCCGATACATCTCCAACGTATTTATAATTTATGAAGTATTCATGTCATGTTTGAACAATTTTATATGGTTTTGGTATGATTTGATTAGAACTAATCTGGATTGACGCTGTTTTTAGCAGAACTGTCGTGGTGTCGTTTTTGTGTAGAAATAAAAGTTTTCGGAATGGGCTAAGAATTTACGGTGATTTTTTATGGACCAAAAAAGACCCCTCGAAGCACCGGAGCTGGACCAGAAGAGTCCCGAGGAGTCGACAAGCCAGTGGGCGCGCCCTGAGGGCTTGTGGGCCCCTCGGGCACCCACCTGACTTGTTTTGCCATTTTTTTATAAATGTAGAAACCTCTGAAAAGAACCCTAGATCGGAAGTTCCGCCGCTGCAAGCCTTTGTAGGCACGAAAAACCAATCGGAGCCTGTTTCGACACCCTGCCAAAGGGGGAAACCATCGCCAGAGGCCATCTTCATCATCCCAGCGGCCACCATGATGAGAAAGGAGTAGTTCACCCTCGTGGCTGAGGGTATGTACTAGTAGCTATGTGTTTGAGCTCTCTCTCTCTCTCTCTCTCTCTCTCTCTCTCTCTCTCTCTCTCTCTCTCTCTCTCTCTCTCTCTCTCTCTCGTATTCTTGATTTGGCGCGATCTTGATGTACCGCGAGCTTTGTTACTATGGTTGAATCATATGGTGTTTCTCCCTCTCTACCTTCTTGCGATGAATTACGTCTTGTTCTTTGAGGTTTCGTTATGTTGGATTGAGTATTGGATTTGATAACACTTGATGCATGTCTTGCGATGGGATATCTATGGTGACAATGGGATGTTCTATTGATTCACTTGATGTATGTTTTGGCACTCAACTCGCGGACTCCCGAGGTGACATTGGGGTAATCTATGCATAGGGGTTGATGCACGTTTTCGTCTTATGTTCTCCGATAGGAACTTTGGAGTGATTCTTTGTCGCACGTTGAGAAATTGCCATATGATTTAATTATGTTATCATTGTTGAGAGACTTTGCACTAGTGAAACTATGAACCCTATGCCTTATTTTTAAGCATTGCAATACCATTTTTACTCACTTTTATTACTAGTTACCTTACTGTTTTTATATTTTCATATTACAAAAACCTAGTGCACCTATATAATTTACCATTGTATTGGTTGTGTTGGTGACACAAGAGACTCTTTGTTATTTAGTTGCAGGGTTGTTTGAGAGAGACCATCTTCATCCTACGTCTCCCACGGATTGATAAATCTTAGGTCATCTCCACTTGAGTGAAATTTACTACTATTCTACAAAACTCTACGCTTGAAGGCCCAACACGAGTCTACAAGAAGAAGGTTGCATAGTAGACATCAAGCTCTTTTCTGGCGTCGTTGCCTGGGAGGTGAGTGCTTGAAGGTATATCTTTAGATCTTGCAATTAAATCTTTTAGTTTCTCGTTTATCACTAGTTTAGTCTATAAAAGAAAACTATAAAAAAATGGAATTGAGGTTGCCACATATTATTCATCTTTATAATGTCTTTCGTGAAAATGATGAAAAGGAAAATTGTGCCAAAGTGTTAGAAGAAGTCAATAAAATATTTGGCACTAAATCTTTGAATGATGAGCATGATTGCAATGTTGTTAGTATGAATTCTTTGAATATCGATGATGCTAATGATATGCAAAGTCATAAGCTTGGGGATGCTATGTTTAATGAAGATGATATTTTTAGTCCCCAAATTTTGATGAGCAAATTTATTATGATGATAGCATGCCTCCTATTTATGATAATTATGTTGATGAAAGTGGGTTTGAAAGTGTGTCAACTCTAGGTACTAATGATCCACTATTTTGGAAGAGGTTGCAATTGATTATGAAAACAAAGTTCCTATCTATGATGATCATTGTGATGCCATGTATGCTATAAAGAATAATGATAACCATGAAACTTGTCATCATGATTTTAATTTTCAATTAGATCATGCCTCACATGATAGTTATTTTGTTGAGTTCGCTCCCACTATTATTCATGAGAATAAATTTGCTTATGTGGAGAATAATAAAATTTGTATGCTTGTGACTCATGAAAATAATGCTTTATGTGGTAGTTATATTGTCGAATTCCTTCATGATGCAACTGAAAATTATTAGAGAGAGGAACATATGCATTTACATATATCAATAATAGTATGAAATTTTCTCTCTATGTGTTGAAAATCTTGAAGTCATACTTGTTTTGCTTTTCTATGCTAATTGATTCTTGTTTTCATAAATTATTTTTTTACAAAATCCCTATGCATAGAAAGTGGGTTAGACTTAAATGTTCTAATCATATGCTTCGTGATGCTCCCATTATCTTTCAATTCTCATCTTTTATGTGAGCATCATTGAAATCATCATGCCTAGCTAGGGGCGTTAAACAATAGCGCTTGTTGAAAGGTACCCAATTTTATTTTGTGTTTTTTTCTTCTATTTTTGTTATGATCATGTTTTAATGTTTTAATTAGTGTTTGAGCCAAGTAAGACCTTTGTGATAAGACATATTTTAGAATGTAGATTGACTCATTTTTAGAGATTTTAATAAGGACTACATGCCGTTGTATATAGACATATTTTAGGATGTAAATTCACTCGTTTTAGACATATTTTGGAATGTAAATTCACTCGTTTTGCTCCATATGTAGTTCGTATTGAAATCTCTAAAAAGACTTATATTTAGGAACGGTGGGAGTAATATATATGGTTCACGCATGCCAACAGCACAGACAGCTCCACCAACAACTGGTCTTGACAGCACACCCTACCAATCACAAGCAGGAATTCAGGATTGGTTAATCAGCTCCACCAACAACTGGTCTTGACAGCACACCCTACCAATCACAAGCAGGAATTCAGGATTGGTTAATCATACATAATCTGCAAGCTCAACGACAACAGCTAGCAAATAGACATACGCCGACTACTAGACGAGTTCAGTTTGGCTGTCCATCCAATTGCCACCAAAATACATCATCATACTACCAACGACACACACATGTTGCTGTCCTTCCATGCATCTGTGGCAACTTGCCAAAAAAGAAGCAGAACGAGTTCCTCCTCTTATATGTTACCTCCCTAATTCCGAAATCAGTCCCTTTTTCCATGACTCCGCCATGAAACCAAACTGATCCAACACATCAACTGCAGCGGATGTCACCCTTGCATCCCTGAAACAAAGAAATCAAAGATGCACAACATAATCATATAAGCAGCAGCAGCAGCAAGAGGAAATATAAAACAAGGAACTGATAGAAAGGGATTCCTTTTGTTTGCAGATTGTGCATTTTGTTTCACAAAGTAAATAGTTCCTGAATTTCAGCTTCTATAATAAAACAAGGTATCCACCTAATTTTTATGACAGTCTTACTCGTTACAAGTACTCTACCACAGACCCATTTCTTCTTTCAGTCTACAACCCCCCTTCTTTGAAGATCCTTTGCATCTAGACCGACAATAATAGTCTCGAAAGAGATTCTGATTATTGAGCAACATGAAAGGTAGCAAGTTGACAAAATAAAAGGAATGGATTATTGACTGGATGAGATGACCCCATGTAATGGAGCGGAATACTTGACTAATACTGTATGGGAAGGAAAGACTATCCATATATAGCTTTGAGAGTGAAAGTTCCTCACAGGCGACAAATTTAACAAGTAGAATCACTATGATGAAATTTTAATGTTGAAACTTACGACATTCCTTGTTGTAATCCTGAGACAAGAATGCTCCAGAAAATACAACAGCCAAGTAAAAATGCACCTGGCTAGAGGACATTTCAAAGAGCAGTGTGTGCTTCAAGGTGCTTTAGCCGAGCAATAAATTAATGAATATCAACTTCTATGTGTCTTAACACTACTGTCTCACTCTAAAATGAACTGAAACTGCATAGCTTTTCTGGTTTCAACTCATGCATTTTTCTCTTTTGATTGATCGGCTTAGTTAGCTATTTTATACTAACAACAGAAAATGCTGATGTCGGCAAATGGCAGTTAAAAGTCTGGTCTGCCAACCTTCTAAAAGTCTATTTGGGAGAAACAGGAACGGGATTTCCTTTCTTTCGAGATTATTAGTGGTACTAAAGCTAGTACAAAATTGAGTCACTTATTTTGGGACGGAGGGAGTAATATCTATTTTGCTCTACACTGTTAAAAGTCTAATTATATTTCTTTACAGAGGGAGTACTAAATTGCCTGGTCTGCTAACCTTCTTCATTTTATCTACTAATATCTACTTTGATCTACACTGTTAAAAGTCTAATTTGTTGTAGAAGGGCAACTATAGAGTCCCTTGCCGAGTAACCACTATGGAGAGCAATTAGGGGCTATGTCGCCTACTAATTAAAATGATGGTATGTGCAAATAATCATATGGAGCAGTCAGCCATACAAGAAAAAAGAGCAAGGCAACTAATTAGAATGGTGGCATGCACAAATAATCCTATGGAGCAGTCACCCATATAAAAAACAAAAGCAAGGCAACTAATTAGAATGGCGGCATGTGCAAATAATCATATGGAGCAGTCACCCATATAAGAAACAAGAGCAAGCTAGACAACTAATTAGAATGATGGAATGTGCAAATAATTGTACTGGACAGTCGCTCATATAAGAAACAAGAGCAAGGTAACTAATTAAAATGATGCCATGTTAATCCTATGGAACAGTTGACCAAAAAGAAGGGATTGAGCATCATGTGCACCTGCTCTCGTCCTCAGAGACAGCTTCAATGAACTCAACTAGATCCGCTGCTACCTTCAACCCAGATTTTTGGTCCTTTATACCCCGCAATATGCCAGAGTAAGCCTTGCATATTCCCTGTCTAAGCTGGTTACCGTAATCAACCTTATCCTCATCAGAAACATTGGCATAATATCTTGGGTTAGCAGCTTCTTTCAGCTTTTTCCTAACAGCCTGCAGGTGGTACTCCTCAAAATGCTTGCCGATAGCAAGAGCGATCTCTCCAAAGCATGCCAAAATTTGAGGTTTAAGCTTAGGTTTTGAGAGACCTTCGTAAAGAACATCCATCATATCATCACAGCATGGCAGGATTTCATCTCCCAAGACATGAAAGATAGTACCAATCACCTCTAAATAGATAGGGGAGAATAGCTTCACGCTGTAATACTGCAAAAATATTGGCATGTGATCCAGAAACTTTGGACCGACGGCACGAGCCAGAGCACCAACAGCAAGCGCTGCTTTATCACGTGCGGTAGAACAGTCGCAGGTCAGGACACGGCAAAACTGAAGCGACATAGACTGAGCAGACTCCCTAACCTTGTCCGCGTGAAGCGAATTGCCCAGTTTCTCGATTATGGCATGCAGTACGTCACACAGCAACGCCTGAAGATTTTGCCTGTTAGTCTTGTCATCTGATGAAATTGCTTTGGCATCAAGCGCTGTGTTTAATCTTCGCATGATACGAGGCATCAAATCCATAATAGCTATTACAGCTTCAAAATCCCATATGTTGCTTACTCTCACAATCTCAATCAATGCGCCATAAGCAGATGCAGATGCAGGAAGCCCGAAAGGGGTCTTCTTATCAAGTTCCGAAGCAGAAAGGATAGCATCGATAACACCACTAAGAAAAGGTGAAAGTTCAGATGAGATTTTCTTTTTTGAATGGTCTACCTCAGATGAGATTGGCACATCATAACCTCGGGCAAGAAAATATATAGCTTCACAGACTTCCTTGGACACTTCTGGAACATCTTTACCCCTCTTTGATAACGCAGCCATGATGCGAGGAAAGTCTTCATTTGTGAAAAATCTTTTATCAAGAGCTGGAGAATGCAGAAGCTCAAACACCTGCCCAAGAGTGCATGTAGCGGTGCCTCTTATCTCCATGTGTGGGTCTTCCATCTTGTCCATCAACAAACCGACCACAGGAGCGAGTTTTTCAATAGAAGGCCCTTCAAGGATAACGCCTAGTACAGAAATAGCTGTCTTGCGACTACGCCAATCTGCCACTTTGATGTTACCCTCGATAAACTGCCTTGCAAATGGGACAACTGCATCCCCGATAGTTCTAGCGACGAGGCCTAGGCATGTCATAGCACTCATGAAGATGTTCAGTTCATCAACATCTCTTTCTTGGTGTAACGACAGAGTTTGTAGCAGAAGTGGAACAAGTGAACAAAGGGGATTCTCAAGGAAGTGACAATCTGCGGTCAATATAACACGAGGAAAGCGTTTTCTTTTTTCTCGGAGTTTAATCACTTTTCTACAAATAGTGCTCCAGAACTCGATACATTCGAGCACAGCTGTTTCGTCCACACCTCCTTCCAAGCCCAAAGCTTCAGTTGTAAGGCTGAGTGTGGTTTCCATGTAAGGTTCTAACTCCATATAATATTTGGATGCGATTGCAGTAAGGCAGCCGAATGCTGCATGCTTGACCTCCACTGCTTCATCGGATTTAGCTGCATCAGATATTGCAGTCATTATACGATTTCTGCAATCATCATCACTTGCAAAGTCAGCAAACTTATGAACATTCTGTAGAGCTTTAACCGCCGCAACACGGACTTGAAAACTTTTCTCTGCCTGGTGGTTCATTGCCCGGATGACGGCATCCAGAACACCATTAATTGTGTCTTTCTCGAACCTCAAGGTCTTCTCCTCAAACACATGCTCCAGCGCCTCTAGAGTTGCTTGCTTTAGTGTAGCAGGAGAAGCACCCTGCGGTGCCATGTTGTGCAGTAATCTGCCAATGAGGTCTTGCCACCCCTGGGAGGGTATCTCAATATATGCAAGCCTGCCAATAATCTGTGATGAGGCATGCCTCGCCTGAGGAGCCAAAGATCCTAGTGTTATCAGCAATGACTCCTTAATCTGGGATTTGATACATTGATCCAGGTTGTTCCATTGTTCGATGAGGATGCTGTTATCTTCAGAATACTTTCCTTCCACAGAATTCTTCAGCATAATGCCAGCAAGGCATCTGCACTCGGGCGGACTTGCATCACTCGAGAGCTCTGCTGATAATGACAGGAGGAAGTTGGGACGATTACGCTCCTGGAGCTGCTTGAGTTTGCATTCTGCTACTAGCCTTATGTTGTTATCCGGATCCTGAGCATCTTTTAGAATCTGAGTGATATTATCCATAGCTGGCTGTATCAACTGTCCGTCCTGGCAAACATGAAAAAAAGCATCCAGAATGGTTCAGTTAGAAATAGAAAAGGAAAAGAAAGCAGCCTGGTTACACACAAACTAACAAAGAAAATGGTAACGAACCGTCCTAAGAAAGGGCCACTAGACAAATTTGACATATAATAGCTTAATCGGACGTGTGCAAAGAGAACCACGAGTATGGATGGATGTAAAATAAATAAATGAGCAGCAGGATCGAGTGGCACCAATAGACCACCATTGCTAAGCTAGTTAATTAATATCCCATCCGGCAAGTAGGGATTTAGCTATCCCAAATTAATCCTGGCTGAACAGAGCCATGTATATAAGCTCATACATAGCCTGCTGAGTGAAGTTATACTAGTATACGGTAAGTTAAAGAGCGTAAAAATGCAAGGACTAGGAGAGCTGCTGACACCGGAACAGAGCAAAGAGAGGAGGGAGTTTCTGGACCAAGCTGCATGGTCCTAATATAAGCTCCAGCTAGCCCGTCAGATAGATGTAACCCAAGAACTTACTGAAGCATGGATATCCGTTCGGGCCTAATCAAGGTGAGATTGAGATTAGCTAGCTAACAGACTCTGTGTGTTTTTACAATGTTTATTTATTGGAGCACATACAGGCTCCAATATATATACACCCAAAACGTGCTTTGGAACATTAACTGCGAAAAATCCTAGCTAGCGAAATAATACCAGCGTACAAAAACACAATACATATATACGTTGAACAGTGCATTCTTTCAACATGTAAAATAAAATAGTATACTAAGCTGAAGCAGCAGATTAAGAACAAAGACTGTACGTACATATACGCAGATACTATATAGTACTCCCTCTATCCTAAAATTCTTGTCATAGATTTGCCTAGATACAGATGTATTTAATACTAAAACGTGACTTGATACATCCGTATTTAGACAGATCCAAGACAAGAATTTTGGGACGGAGGAAGTACAAAGAAAGAATGAGGACGAAACCTGATTGAAATCAAGGTGTTTCTTCTAATTATATATAGATTGAGAAAGTAAACAAATTCCTTGGTGAAGTACAATTGCAAGCAAGCGACGCGGAAAGAAAAGATTAATTAATTTCCTTGTTCCATAATAATAATAATAATAATATATATAAAGAAACTAAATGAAGTAGCGCTGTGATGCGGTGTGCGTAGCCAGGGTGGATATATGATGTAGTGTATATAACCAGAAGAGGCCATTTGACTAGTAATTCTAGGGATTCTGCTGTGCTGGACTTTGGGTCTAACCTAACCTAATCTAATCTAATCTAATGCATGGAGTGCTTAATTAAACAATCAATTAATAATTATATAGGCTTCTCCAACGGGGAGAGAAGGAAGGAATGCCGTCCGTCCATCCCCATGCGTGATGGACGAGGATGTAGCTAGAGAGCGAAAAGTTAGGTTTCTTCCGGGAGCTAGCGTCAAGCCAACTTGACTTGTGGGATCGGACCGACGGGGCCAGAGGTTCGGGATTCGACGGGATTCCAAGCAGGGAAGGAGACTGAGGAGGCGGCTAGGGCTAGGGTTAGGGTTAGGCGTCGAGCCAGAGCCAGAGCCGAGAGAGGTGGGGGCAAAACGAACCAAGGCACGCGGATCTTACCAGCGGGGCGGGGGCGGGATCTCCGCTCGCTCCCGCTCCCGCTCCCGGTGGAGGGGAGGCGGTGGCGGTCGCGGCGAGCGGCCGGCGGTGTGGATTGGGACCGTCCGTGGTTTCTTGTTTTCTTTTCGGCATTGGGATCGGTCTAACTAAATAAAATCGTGTTTGACTCCTCTAGTTAATCCACGTATACAGCAATTTTGGTTCTCGGTAACCCAGGATTTTTGCGTTTGTGGAAAAAACGAGTATCCATCATGTTTCTAAAAACACGGTTGCCATCTACCGGGTCACAACTAATTCTTGTCTCCTCGTTTTTCTCAACAACCTCGTGGCTTCCTTTCCTCTACTTCTATAAAAAAATATATAATTGATGATGATGGTGTGCCTGCTATATTGCATTCACGGCCGTTTGATTTATATCCAATGCCCACGAAACAATCTATGGCCGTTTTACGGGAAGAAACCCATCATTATGTTACACATTTATAGATAAAACCTCGTCTCTCGCTCTCAGCCTATCTCTCACCCGACCTCATCCAACGCATACAAATGTTGATAGCATATTTAAAAACTTGTTTGCAACATTTTTTAAATGTTCACGACTTCACGTGTCTCAGAGAATATACGTGACATTATAAGGAAAAAAAGGTTAATCGTGTATTTGGAAAAATGGTGAATGTATATCAAATGAATGTTTCAGATGTATATGAAAAATACACAATGTTTATGAAAAAAGTAGACATCAAACATGTATTTGAAAGAAAATGTTAATAATTGTATTTAATCACTCCGCCCGCCGCCGCCGGAGGAGGCCAACGGGCAAAGCCCGCTCGGCGGACGGCGGTGGCGGGGCACCCTCGTCGCGCGCCGCGCGTCTTCGGCCCTGGACGAAGGCCTGCATCCGGCGGCGGCTGCGTCTGGCCAGCACAGGCAAGCCGGGGCGGCGGCCCCGGGCTCGGCGGCGGCGCTATTTCCTCCTCTCCCTCGGCTCGGGAGAGTGGGGGGCGGCGTTGAGGCTGGCCATCGTCGATCTGGTGCGGCGCATCTGGATCTCGCGGTGGAGGCTCTCCGGCGGGCTGCGGCGGCGACTCTCCGGTGTTCGGCGGCCGGCGGTGCGCGCGGGGTGCCTGGGGTCCCCTCCCTC
>NC_057807.1:56696387-56755094 GCF_018294505.1 Triticum aestivum
CACCCTCGTCGCGCGCCGCGCGTCTTCGGCCCTGGACGAAGGCCTGCATTCGGCGGCGGCTGCGTCTGGCCAGGCACAGGCAAGCCGGGGCGGCGGCCCCGGGCTCGGCGGCGGCGCTGTTTCCTCCTCTTCCTCGGCTCGGGAGAGTGGGGGGCGGCGTTGAGGCTGGCCATCGTCGATCTGGTGCGGCGCATCTGGATCTTGCGGTGGAGGCTCTCCGACGGGCTGCGGCGGCGACTCTCCGGTGTTCGGCGGCCGGCGGTGCGCGCGGGGTGCCTGGGGTCCCCTCCCTCGGCGGGGGGAGCTGCGGTGGCGGTGGCGTGCCGCAGCTCTTGGATGGCGGCGCGGCGGCGCCACGACGGGTGTGTGGTGGTCTGCCGGTCTTCGGCTGCAGCGGGCGGTGCTGTGGCGCGTTTCGGTTGCAGGTGTTTTGTCCTGCGTCTTCGGCGACGCTGGACTCTGTGGTGGTGGGGCTGCCATGCTCTCCACCGCAGTGAGGAGGGAGGATGGCGGCGGGGCGGCGCCGCTCTTGGAGGTGGGTGCGGGGCTGCCATGACGACACGTGGTGCCGTGGTGGTTTTTGCTGGCCGTGTTAGAGGTGGTTGGCGGTGGCGAGCGGTGTAGAGTGCTTGGCCGCCGTCAGTGGTGATTGGTTGCAGTGAGGATGGGTTTGGTGAGCACCGGTGAAAACCTAGCTTGACCTCGGTCGATGTCGGCGTCGACGGCGTCTTAGGACGTCGTTCCCTCGTTGGAGGCGTCGTTGTGGAGCCCCTTCACCTCCCTCGCCATCTCAGCCACGGGCTCTTCGGGTGAAAACCCAAACTTCGGCCTTGGCCGAAGTGAGCGGCGGCGGCGTTCCTCGTCGCTTCCCTCCTAGGGGTGACGCCTTTGGAGGTCCAGTCCTTCATTGGCTGGCGGTGGCTCTGTGGTTTTGCAGCTTCGCCGTCGGCTAGACGTGTGCGTGGCCTCGAGGCCGGCGTGGAAGTCGGAGCGGCGGCTCCGGATCTAGTCCTCTTGGAGGGGTGCCGGCATTGGTCACATGGGTGACAGTGTCATTGCCCAACCTGGTGCGTGGCCTCGGGGTCGGCGTGGATGTCGGAGCGGCGGCTCCATATACGGTGGTTGGGTGTCGGCTCCGGTTGCTCGGGTGGCGAAGCTGGCGTCTCGCCTGGTGCGTGGCCTCGGGGTCGACGTGTGGGGTCTCTATCTGTTCGTCGGAGCGGCGGCTCCGGAGATGGTTGTAGGGTGTCGGCTCCAGTAGCACGGGCAGCAGAGCAGGCGGCTCGCCTGATGCGCGGCCTCGGGGTCGGCGTGGATGCCAGAGCGGCGGCTTTGGTCTTGGTTGTAGGGTGTCGGCTACGGGTTGCTTGGGTGACGTAGCCGGCGGCTCGGCTGGAGCGCGGCCCTGGGGTCGGCGTGTGTTTCTTTTGGTTATCCCTGATTAACCAAGAATGTTAGGTTTTCAGGTCCGGTTTTCCTTATAAACTGGACCAACTCTTTTCTTCTTAATGAAATGCAGGAACCCCTGCCTCTTTCGAGGTGTTCTCGAAAAAAATATAATCATGTATTAAAAATGTTAAACATGTATACAAATGTTCTTCATGTATACAAAAAATATAGACATTAAAAACTATTTTTTAAAATTATTATGTGCTTTACAAAAAGCTTGTATAAAATAAAGTTGGACATGAAAATTGTACATAAAATACTGAGGAAAAACGATACAAAGACATAGAATGCAAAAAAAGTAAATTTGAAAAGGATCTAAAACCGAAGAAAAAAATCATAAAGAGAAAACACACAAAAACCCAAAGAAAAATAATTGAAGAAAAGGGTGAAAAATAAAGAAAAATGAAGGAAACCTAAGAAAGAAACAAAGGAACAAATAAAGAAAAGAAGAAACCATTGAAAGCTAAGAAGAAACAAAGAACAAAGTGAAAAACAAATAAACCCGAAGTTATAGCGAACAAAAAGAAAAACCAAAGAAAAATAAAAAATTAAGGTAAACATTATATAATAGGTATACAGTTAGAAAATGGAACATTTTAAGTTTTTAATGACATACTTTTTGTTTTTTAGGATAAAGTTAAACTTTACTGATCAAAATCCACATGAAGTGGAATACAAAGGATCGTGGGGTTAGAACTTAGAACCACACATGGTTCCCCGCATCCAAAGAATTCGAGAATTTAGCTTGACTATCCGCATCTTTATTCGTTGCTCGGCTTTCAAACGAGAAAGTGCGGTTAAAATTTACCGGCTGTTGCTTGATCTCACTTATTATACATGCATAGCTGCTGCTTGTGCCCTTGTCTGTATCACTGATCACCTGCTTCGAGTCGGAGGCAACCAAAAAATTCTGGAGCAGCAGATGTTCAGCCAGTGATAAGGCCTCCCGACATGCAATCGCCTTCAGAGTTACAACATTAGTGACACCTGAGATGACCAGAGTCGAGCTGCCCAGAAACATACCACTGGCGTCTCGGCATACTGCCACGACTGAGCCCCCTGTGCCAGCTCTAGGCACGTTAGCATCAACATTGATCTTTGCAAATCCCGGCGGTGGTGCTTTCATCCTTTGAGTAGTGTTCTTTGCTGCAACCTGGTTCGTTGCTCCTCTCTTTGGAAACAGTTCTTTTTTTTCTGATAAAGGGCGATTTTATTATCTCAAATGTAGCATCAAGCAGATACAAAACATTATGAGTAACACCCAGCCTCTGCATAACTAGGATGCGCACGGCCCAATATGAAGGTCTGACAAAAAAAGATGAAAAAACCGACAAATCGGCAACAGTAGAGCCCCATAGACCGACACTATGCCTATGTCGAAGGAGGTGGTGGATCGATCCGAAGGTTATGTTGCCACCCATGTTGGAAAAAAACCTCCATAGCCACCTGCTCCAATCGCATACAGACCGCCTTGAACAACGGTTGGTCCTCCGGTCGTTGTAACATAGATCACATACGTAGCAATTGTGTACAGCAGAAAATAACCTGTAGAGGAGAAGCATTTCTTCCATTAAAAACAAAATCATTTCTACATAGCCAAAGCGACCAAATTAAGGCATACGCTCCCACCCTTATTAGCGTTTTAAACCTATTTGAAATACCGTCCAGCCAATGACCAAAAATATTGGCAACAGTTGTGGGCGGATACAAATTTGACGCTATTTGGATGACTGGCCACGTAGAACGCGCAAACTTGCATTGGAAAAGGAGGTGTTTGATTGTCTCGTCATGAGTATAAAAACAACACTTCTTACTCCCTTGCCAGTTGCGTCGTGTGAGATTGTCTTTGGTTAACACAACCCCCCTACGAAGATACCACATGAAAATTTTCACTTTTAGTGGAATCTTGGACTTCCAAATTTTCTTGTTATTACTCACTGGTACCTCAGAATGTGTGAGCGCACGATACATAGAGTCTACAGTGAAAGACCCTGATGTAGTAAGGTTCCAGTGAAACACATCCCGGCCTTGTGTCAGGTTAATCGAATCCAGTCGGGATAAAAGATTATGCCATGACACAAGTCGGGGGATAATCAAATCCCGCCTGAACGAAATATTCGGCGGGAATGAACTGAGCACTTGCGCAATAGTATTATTCTTATCGCGGACAATGTTGTATAAGCCTGGATATTGTTCTCGGAGACTGGCATTGCCTAGCCAGATGTATTCCCAAAAACGAATCTCCGACCCATCCTTTATTGTGAAAGACCCAAAGCGAAAGAGATGTTTCTTTGCCACCATTAGGCCAGCCCAAAAGTGTGAATCGCCAGGTTTCCAAAATGCCCGGGACACCGACTTTTGACCTAGATACTTGTTGCGCAGCATGGTTTGCCAAAGACCATCCTCAGTAAGAAGTTTGAACAACCATTTACTGAGTAGGGCCTCATTTTTGACCTGCAAGTCATGAATTCCGAGCCCTCCTTGGTCTTTCGGCCTACAAACCACGCTCCATTTGGCCAGCCTGTATTTTTTCTTTTCACCGTCTCCTTGCCAAAAGAATTTGGATCTAAAATAATCCAGTCTTTTTAGGACCCCTTTTGGGAGTTGGAAGAAAGAAAGCATATAGAGAATCATATTTGTGAGGACAGAGTTAATCAAAACCAACTGTCCTCCAACTGAGAGTAGTTTTCCTTTCCAACTACTCAACCGTTTCTCTAGACGCTCCTCTACATGCTTCCACTCCGCAATGGTGATGAAAGATCGTGGATGTCGCCTAGAGGGGGGGGGGGTGAATAGGCGTTTTAAAATAATTACGGTAGAGGCTCGAACAAATGCGGAATAAACCTAGCGGTTAATTTGTCAAGCACAAAACCTACAACAACTAGGCTCACCTATGTGCACCAACAACTTATGCTAAGCAAGGTAAGCAACAAAGTGATAGCAAGATATATGACAAATAACAATATGGCTATCACAAAGTAAAGTGCATAAGTAAAGGGCTCGGGTAAGAGATAACCGAGGCACGAGGAGACGATGATGTATCCCGAAGTTCACACCCTTGCGGATGCTAATCTCCGTTTGGAGCGGTGTGGAGGCACAATGCTCCCCAAGAAGCCACTAGGGCCACCGTAATCTCCTCATGCCCTCGCACAATGCAAGATGCCGTGATTCCACTAAGGGACCCTTGAGGGCGGTCACCGAACCCGTACAAATGGCGACACTTGGGGGCGGTCACCGGTACCCGTCAAATTGCTCGGGGCGATCTCCACAACCTAATTGGAGACCCCGACGCTTGCCCGGAGCTTTACACCACAATGATTGAGCTCCGAACACCACCAACCGACTAGGGGGCCCAAGCACCCAAGATAAACAAGCTCAAGGGCACCAAGCACCCAAGAGTAATAAGCTTCTCAACTTGTAACTTCCACGTATCACGTGGAGAACTCAAACCGATGCACCAAATGCAATGGCAAGGGCACACGGAGTGCCCAAGTCCTTCTCTCTCAAATCCCACCGAAGCAACTAATGCTAGGGAGGAAAATGAGAGGAAGAACAAGAAGGAGAACACCAAGAACTCCAAGAACTAGATCCAAGGGGCTCCCCTCACATAGAGGAGAAAGTGATTGGTGGAAATGTGGATCTAGATCTCCTCTCTCTTTTCCCTCAAAAACTAGCAAGAATCCATGGAGGGATTGAGAGTTAGCAAGCTCGAAGAAGGTCAACAATGGGGGAAGAACACGAGCTCAAAAGATAAGGTTGAATGGGGAAGAAGACCCCCTTTTATAGGAGCTCCCGAATCCAACCGTTATGCTCACAGCCCGCACAGAGCGGTACTACCGCTCCGAGGAGCGGTACTACCGCTAGGGCGGTAGAACCCCTTCGAAACACAACAGCGAGGAGGCAAAAAGGCCAAAAGAACCTTCGGAGCGGTAGTACCGCTCGACCTCACGGTACTACCGCTCGACCTCACGGTACTACCGCAAATGGTAGCGGTACTACTGCTTGCGAGCGGTACTAAAAAAATACTTCTGTGCCTACTTCCGCTGAGCAAAACACGAGATTTTGGTCCGGAGCGGTACTACCGCTTAGGAGCCGCGGTAGTACTGCTCTGGTGCGGTACTACCGCTCCGGAGCCGCGGTAGTACCGCTCTGGAGCGGTAGTAAAAAATTACATCCGCTCTAGTCGCGGTAGTACCGCTGCAGCCTTTACCAAAACAACCACAACTTTTGCATCCGGACTCCGAATTCGATGAAACCAAGTTTGTTGGAAAGCTAGCGACAAGGGCTAACACAATCTTGAAAGAAATACCAATAATAAGCAAATGAGAAAAGGCCCAAAAGAAAATGGTGAGAACCCTTCCTCGGATAAGACCGGTAAAACCTCCAACACCGAAAACATCATAGAAGACGTATGCAAACTCCGTTTTCGATGAACTCAAGCTTGTCATCAAGATGACCAAAAGCTCCAAATCTCACAAGGAGAAGAACCAAACAAGAACCAATAAAGATGATGCAAGGATGCAATGGTTTGAGCTCTCTACGAACGATACGATCAAGCAACTCATCGAGAGCCCCCTTTGATAGTACGGCAATCGATCCTATAAATCGGTCTCCCACAACTACCATGAGACCGGTAAAATAGAAAACCTATCAAGGGCAAACCTTTGCCTTGCACAAAATCCACTTGAGCTAGATGATGACGATCTACTCCTCCTCAAGATGGACCACCTTTCTTGATTGCGTTGGCTCGATGAAGACTAGTTGATTGCTCCCCCATACTCCACTATGGATGAGCCACTCTTCTGCTCATCTTCACAAGTCCATTGTCACCACAATGGACGGCAAGCTTCAAGCACTTGATCTCTTCGTGATACATCACTTGAACTTGCACACCTAACCTAACCCCACAAAGAACTCTCACGAAGACCATGGGTTAGCACACAAAGCGTAATGGACAATGCTTACCACACCATGGGATCACTTGATCCCTCGGTACATCTTGTGCGCTTTGTGTGTTGAATCTATCCAACTCTCTTCATTTGGATGATGTCTTGAAGGTGGACATGAATGATCACACAATCTTATTCTTCAAGACATGCTTGCAATAAGCTCAACACTCACATGACCAATCTTTGGATAATTCCTTAATAACACCTTGGTCAACTCATAAACTCCTTGAAACCAACACATGGACTTCAAGAAAAGCCTATGGACAAAATCTTCAGATATAACTCAAGGCAACCATTAGTCCATAGAGATTGCCATCAATTACCAAAACCAAACATGGGGGCACCGCATGTTCTTTCAATCTCCCCCATTTTGGTAATTGATGACAATCACTTTCAAGAGAGTTTATACAAGGAGTTATGCATCACCATGCAATGCAATAACCAATGATGCATGAGAATGGGATGCAAATGCTTAGGAACCAAAACCAAAGCAAGGAGAAAACTCAGAAGAATTCTCCACAAAACTCTCTGAAACTCCTCCCCCATTGGCATCGATTGCCAAAATGGGTGAAAAGCTTAGAAGGCCAATATAAAGAGTGTTCCTCCATAAATTGTGTATCTCTCAAAAATAGAGTGGAATGCAATACACATATCCAATGGTAAATACTTGGAGGAAGACAAACTATATTGAGGCCCAAAGATTGCAAAAGAGTGATATGCCACAAAGACATAACAAAGAGAGAAACAAGCAATCGAGCAATCAAAAGATACCAATTGAAGCAAGCAATCAAATGATATCAATTGAACCAACTAGACCAAAGATCCTATGAGCCACATGAATGAAGGATATTATGATATGAGCAAAGGAGTGTTCTAAATAAGCTAGAGAAGCTCCCCATGATTTATGCACACATAAGAATATTTGTATTTGGATACAAAGTGCACAAAATAGGATCATAGCTCCCCCAAAATCAATAGAAACTTACATCCAGTGCAAGTGAGCATATAGGAAACAAAGCCTAGCGCTTGCAACAAGCACATGGTTGAGCAACAAGTAAAAGATGCAACTTAAGAATAGGCTCAACCAAAATGATGTGTGTGAGTCATGGCGAAGCACTTGAGAAGACTAAAAATAGGATGAGCATTAAGCATCAACATAGTCTTGAAAGAATGAGGCACACGGTGCAAGGCCTATCATTCCCACACACAACTAGCAAATGGGTTCACAAGCTTACTAATACGCATATAAAGAACCTGTGCTTGTGACAACCCGTGGTGAAGATAGAAGATGAAAGCCTCATCAAGACGAGGGATACCAATTAAGATGGCAAAAGCCTCGTAAAGACAAGCATGAGGAAAAAAAATCTTCACCACACAAGAGTGCATCAAGAAGCTACAATAGAGGACACACACTCAAGGCAAAAGCTTTCACGGCGCCACCAAAGAAATAACATAAGAAAGACAAGGTGGACGTGAAAGAAAGGATATCAACTAGAGATGTAAGTTCTCTCAAGTGTATAGGGTTCTAGGTAGACGAAATCATGATGATATATATCTACAAAGAAGGATGTACACCCGAAATAGTTACAGCACGAAGGAACAAGATATCCAAAAGGAAGTCATACATATACCAATAAGATATTTGTCTGGAAGCATAGCACATGGCTAGATATGGTCTTATTGTATATAAATGAATTCCTACCGCACGAACATCAAAGACATCACAACTAGCAACAAGAGATCATCGTTGGGATGCTTTGAGAAGGGAAACAAGTATCACAAGATATGAAATGAATATCATGCCAAGATGCAACCTACACAAGGTTGAATACAAGAAGGGAAAGCATGAATAGATACTTGTTACCGGGATATCATTGGAAGGATGTAGTAGATACCAATTGAAGGTAGATAGTAGTTCATTGATCATCCTAACTTGACTCTGATATGCACATGGTGACAACACCTTCCTTGTGAGTGAGCCAAGCATCCAATGCATCTCCAAATGTTCCTAGAAGAACAACACAAACTAAACGGTACCCAAACTCATCGGGACCAAATAGTTAGAAACACCAATACATAGGACAAACTCCACAAAAAGATGTGCATATAGATATGAAAATGAATTTCATGCACATCTCATCCAAATTGAGACTAGGTGGAGTTTTCCCTATATATTGAGTCAAAGAAAGAAAGCATGCCAAATGAAATACATGAAGTAAACATGCATGCTCAAGACTTACAAAACCCGAAACCAAAAGACAAAGAAATGCCAAGTGAAAAGGATACCAAATGGAGAAATCATCACTTGAAAGATATCATTAAAGATATATCAAGGAATGAGATATCCATTGATACACACTAAACAAAAGATGTCAAACTCCCAAAGAGAGGATGGTTCCAAACAAACCAAGCTCTCAGCAAAGTTTCATGATGGCACAAAGTACCAAAAAGAAATGGCTCGCCTTCCACCAAAACACACTTGATAAGGATCACAAGAAGAGTGTTCTGAAGAAAATAGAATAGCTCCCCCCCACGAGTTGTGCATTATATAGGATTTGTATTTGAATACAAAATGCACAAGATGGGATCACCGCTTTCACTATATCTAGAAAACACTAGACAAGAACAAGAAATAAACAAGATCCACAAGTGGTATGGAAGACAACGGGAGTTGACACAAACCTTGGCAAGAGAAAAGGCAAGTAAAACATAAGCCAACGTAAAGATGATCAACAAATTCTACCACACATAAGTGACTACCAATTGTCAAAAGACAAGAAGTATTTGGAAATAATTCCCGGTGGTAGATAACAAGGACATCCAACATCATCTTCACAACAAACACAAGCAAATTGCAACTTGTAGAGCTAACATGCCACCTAGGAACAAGAGAATCTACAATATCAATTCTAGGTGACAATATCTCAAATGTACACATTTTCTAGGCTTGTAATATGCACTTAGCATATTACTCCCCCATAATGTGATACCAATAAGAACTTAACAAGAGGCAATAAGAGGAACAAACAAGAGATAATTAATGGACTATTTAGAATTTGAATTTCTCATGAGAGATATACCACCTAGTGACTAGATAATCTTGTAATATCAATACTAGATGGTATTCCTCATGTACACACATTTATAGGATTGTGAGGTGCACAAAGCACATCACTCCCCCAAAATGGGATGTTCCATTAATCTCTCACACGAGCCAACTAGGATACAAACAAGAAGCATAAAGGCTCAACGCACGACACACACGTACATGGTGTGCAAACCAACACACACATACTTGATTGCTCAAGATAAGCAAGTTGGAATCACAACATATACAAACACATGCAAGGAACAAAACCAAAACATGCAAGGGGGCAAGTAACTTTCAATGTAAGCAATTTTAAGTACAAGTTACCGCAAGGAGGCACATTGGATATAAGATATAAACTTGATGATTCAATTGACTTGGCTTGAGACAATAAGAGTGATGAAGTCCCCTTAATTCTTCATAATGTAGCCAAGTCTCCAATGCCCTCCAACAACACCTATTGATCAAGTTTGAGCTTGTTGGTCCCCAACCAAGTTGGGTCCTAAGAGGTTAGTCACAATAGGCTTGGCAACCCAAATGGTTCTTTTCTTGACACCACTTTGAGTACCAACAAACTTGGCAAACACATTGCCAACCTTATCCTTCCCAAAAGCATAGATATCATCAATAATAATTGGGTTGGATAAGTTACCACTAGTGCATGAAGAAGCAAGGTGACCTTTCTCACGGCATAAGTAGCAACGTCTACTCTTCATTTTCTTCTCACTTGATTTCTCAACAAGAGAGGCATTAACTTGAGTCTTCTTGGGAAGTGTCCTTTCTTCAACTTGAGGTTGAGCATGAGATTGAACTTGTGCCCTCTTCCCTTGTTGCTTGACACTAATGGCCTTCTTCTTCAATGGGCAAGATCTAACATGATGCCCTTCTACTTTGCACTTGAAGCAAACAATCTTGGTCAAATTCTTGACTTGTTCTTGGCCCTTCTTTTTGTTCATCTTGGACTTCTTCTTCTTATTGGGGTTGAATCCAAGTCCACCTTTGTCATTGGGGGATTTTTGCACACTCAAGATATTGTTGAGTGTGGATTTCCCTTCATGACACTTTTCCAAGTCTTTCTTCAAAGAAGTGACTTGGGCCTTGAGCTCTTTGATTTCCTCTACATGGTTAGTCTCAACACAAGTACTAGAGGAAGTATAAGCTTCATCTTTAGAGCAACAAGGCAAGGAAAGCAATTCATCACAAGATGTACCAACATTGTGAGTAGATGAATTACAAGGACTAGCACATGGCAATATACTATTTTGACTAGAAGTAGTGCTAGTATCCACATGAGGCTCACTAGATGTTACCTTAGCAATCATGGCCTCATGAGCTATCTTTAGCACACTATGGGATACTAGAAGATCATCATGAGAGCTTGAGAGCTTTTCATGACTTTCTTCCAATTTCCCATAATTGCTAGATAGCACCTCAAGTTGAGCCCGTAGCTCAACATTCTCCTTCAAAATGGATGCTTCACAAGTAATAGAATTAGTAGCACAAGCATCATCATTAACAACAAGAGGAGAAGACAACTTGGCAAGCTCTTTTAAATAAGAAGCTTAAAGTTGGGCATGAGACTTGGTGAGTTTGATGAGCTCACCCTTGATGACCCTTGAGCCATTTTCGAGGTGCTCAAAATCCTCAAGGAGTCTAGCATGAGAAACTTCAAGCTTAGCATTTTTAGTTTTGAAATCGTTGGCCACCTCAAGAGCTCTATCATGAGATTCCCTCACTCTAGATAATTCTAGAGCAAAAGTCTCCTCAAGAGATTCGGAGGTGGTTTGTTCATGTTTAAGAGCTTGAGATAGCTCCGCGATCTCATTTGCGTAATCACGCCCATGAGCTTCCATTTTCTCAATGGTGACCTCATGCTCCTCGAGATGAGATTCCAACTCCTCAATATATTTCTTGCCCTCAATGGCAATGGACATAATTTCCATGAAGTTGGAACGAGCAATTTTATTTTTATGAAGAGCTTTAAAAATCATCTCCCCCTTTGTTTTTAAGGAGGCAACATTATCGTTATCTTCATCATTATCCTCATCATCATTAGCATCAACATCATCATCAAGAGACATATTGGGGTACAAAGTAGGAGATACCTTTGATGCCTTAGCCATAAGGCAAAAAGCAATAGATGATGATGTAGGATCCCTTGAGGCACCATTAAACACCACATCTTGTTCCATGGAGTGTTCGGTTTCCTCTACATTGTTAGCACAACAATTCGAGGAAATAGATGCATTTTTATCATGGCAACAGGACATAGCAAGCATATCATCATGAGATTTAGTCAAGCAATTTCTACATGATATGCAAGGACTATGAACACAAGCATGTGAAACATTTGGAGTGCTCGAAGTGTTAAAGCCCAAAGAGGGAGCATTGCAATAATATAGTGATGAAGAATCATCCACAATAAGCATACTATCATCATTGCAATGACCAACACTACTCACCATATCATTACCTTGTGGCAAACCACATGTAGGTGAAGTAGAAGAAGTTGAGAAGACTATATGACCGGAGGTGGAGGAAGAACAACCATCCCCACAAATCTTGGACACACCATATTTATCTTGAAGCTTTGTCCATAACTCATGAGCATCCCGGAACGGCATGAGTTGAAATATAACTACATTGCTCAAAGCATCGAAAAGCACATTAGAGGCTTGAGCATTGAGATAAGAGTTTTTCTCATCCTCTAAAGATAATCTTTGGGGATCCTTTGGAGGAGAAAAACCCATATCTACAATTCGCTCTAAATTTGAGTCCATGACCCTAAAGAGATTAAGCATGCGAATTACCCAAACATCAAAATTTGTGCCATCGAAACTAAGAGTGTCAGAGAATCCTAATCCTCTAGTCGACATCTTTACTCTCTAGGCGGTTAAGCCCAACAAAGAGAGACGAGGCTCTGATACCAATTGAAAGATCGTGGATGTCGCCTAGAGGGGGGGGGGGTGAATAGGCGTTTTAAAATAATTACGGTAGAGGCTCGAACAAATGCGGAATAAACCTAGCGGTTAATTTGTCAAGCACAAAACCTACAACAACTAGGCTCACCTATGTGCACCAACAACTTATGCTAAGCAAGGTAAGCAACAAAGTGATAGCAAGATATATGACAAATAACAATATGGCTATCACAAAGTAAAGTGCATAAGTAAAGGGCTCGGGTAAGAGATAACCGAGGCACGAGGAGACGATGATGTATCCCGAAGTTCACACCCTTGCGGATGCTAATCTCCGTTTGGAGCGGTGTGGAGGCACAATGCTCCCCAAGAAGCCACTAGGGCCACCGTAATCTCCTCACGCCCTCGCACAATGCAAGATGCCGTGATTCCACTAAGGGACCCTTGAGGGCGGTCACCGAACCCGTACAAATGGCGACCCTTGGGGGCGGACACCGAACCCGTACACTTTGGCAACCCTTGGAGGCGGTCACCGGTACCCGTCAAATTGCTCGGGGCGATCTCCACAACCTAATTGGAGACCCCGACGCTTGCCCGGAGCTTTACACCACAATGATTGAGCTCCGAACACCACCAACCGACTAGGGGGCCCAAGCACCCAAGATAAACAAGCTCAAGGGCACCAAGCACCCAAGAGTAATAAGCTTCTCAACTTGTAACTTCCACGTATCACGTGGAGAACTCAAACCGATGCACCAAATGCAATGGCAAGGGCACACGGAGTGCCCAAGTCCTTCTCTCTCAAATCCCACCGAAGCAACTAATGCTAGGGAGGAAAATGAGAGGAAGAACAAGAAGGAGAACACCAAGAACTCCAAGAACTAGATCCAAGGGGCTCCCCTCACATAGAGGAGAAAGTGATTGGTGGAAATGTGGATCTAGATCTCCTCTCTCTTTTCCCTCAAAAACTAGCAAGAATCCATGGAGGGATTGAGAGTTAGCAAGCTCGAAGAAGGTCAACAATGGGGGAAGAACACGAGCTCAAAAGATAAGGTTGAATGGGGAAGAAGACCCCCTTTTATAGGAGCTCCCGAATCCAACCGTTATGCTCACAGCCCGCACAGAGCGGTACTACCGCTCCGAGGAGCGGTACTACCGCTAGGGCGGTAGAACCCCTTCGAAACACAACAGCGAGGAGGCAAAAAGGCCAAAAGAACCTTCGGAGCGGTAGTACCGCTCGACCTCACGGTACTACCGCTCGACCTCACGGTACTACCGCAAATGGTAGCGGTACTACTGCTTGCGAGCGGTACTAAAAAAATACTTCTGTGCCTACTTCCGCTGAGCAAAACACGAGATTTTGGTCCGGAGCGGTACTACCGCTTAGGAGCCGCGGTAGTACTGCTCTGGTGCGGTACTACCGCTCCGGAGCCGCGGTAGTACCGCTCTGGAGCGGTAGTAAAAAATTACATCCGCTCTAGTCGCGGTAGTACCGCTGCAGCCTTTACCAAAACAACCACAACTTTTGCATCCGGACTCCGAATTCGATGAAACCAAGTTTGTTGGAAAGCTAGCGACAAGGGCTAACACAATCTTGAAAGAAATACCAATAATAAGCAAATGAGAAAAGGCCCAAAAGAAAATGGTGAGAACCCTTCCTCGGATAAGACCGGTAAAACCTCCAACACCGAAAACATCATAGAAGACGTATGCAAACTCCGTTTTCGATGAACTCAAGCTTGTCATCAAGATGACCAAAAGCTCCAAATCTCACAAGGAGAAGAACCAAACAAGAACCAATAAAGATGATGCAAGGATGCAATGGTTTGAGCTCTCTACGAACGATACGATCAAGCAACTCATCGAGAGCCCCCTTTGATAGTACGGCAATCGATCCTATAAATCGGTCTCCCACAACTACCATGAGACCGGTAAAATAGAAAACCTATCAAGGGCAAACCTTTGCCTTGCACAAAATCCACTTGAGCTAGATGATGACGATCTACTCCTCCTCAAGATGGACCACCTTTCTTGATTGCGTTGGCTCGATGAAGACTAGTTGATTGCTCCCCCATACTCCACTATGGATGAGCCACTCTTCTGCTCATCTTCACAAGTCCATTGTCACCACAATGGACGGCAAGCTTCAAGCACTTGATCTCTTCGTGATACATCACTTGAACTTGCACACCTAACCTAACCCCACAAAGAACTCTCACGAAGACCATGGGTTAGCACACAAAGCGTAATGGACAATGCTTACCACACCATGGGATCACTTGATCCCTCGGTACATCTTGTGCGCTTTGTGTGTTGAATCTATCCAACTCTCTTCATTTGGATGATGTCTTGAAGGTGGACATGAATGATCACACAATCTTATTCTTCAAGACATGCTTGCAATAAGCTCAACACTCACATGACCAATCTTTGGATAATTCCTTAATAACACCTTGGTCAACTCATAAACTCCTTGAAACCAACACATGGACTTCAAGAAAAGCCTATGGACAAAATCTTCAGATATAACTCAAGGCAACCATTAGTCCATAGAGATTGCCATCAATTACCAAAACCAAACATGGGGGCACCGCATGTTCTTTCAGGTGAGGCGTCGATAATGAATCGGTATTCCCAGATATTTAATCGGGAATTGGCCATGTGCGCAACCAAATAGGTCAGCATAATCGGCCGCCACCTCAACGGCTTCTCCAAAGAAGAACAATTCGCTTTTATGAAAGTTTATTTTGAGACCCGACATTTGTTCAAATGCTGAAAGCAAGAGTTTCAGGTTTCGAGCCTTGTCTAGATCATGTTCCATAAAAAGAATTGTGCCATCGGCGTATTGTAAAATAGAGAGGCCACCATCCACAAGGTGTGGCACTACTCCTGCAATCTGGTCGTCCTGCTTGGCGCGCTCAATCAGAATCGCCAACATGTCAGCGACAATGTTAAATAACATTGGGGACATAGAGTCACCCTATCGTAGTCCTTTTTTTGTCTGAAAGTAATGACCTACATCATCATTGACTTTGATGGCCACACTACCTCCAGTTACAAAATTATGGATCCACTGGCGCCATTTATCGAAGAAACCTTTCATCCTTAGGGCCTGTTGAAGGAAAGACCACTTGACCTTGTCATATGCCTTTTCAAAGTCAATTTTGAATATCACTCCACTCATGTTTTTTCGGTGCATCTCGTGGACGGTCTCATGCAGGATTACTACACCATCTAGTATATTTCGTCCTTGCATAAAGGCCGTTTGAGATGGACGGACAACACAGTCAGCTATCAAGTTTAACCTATTCGTAGCCACTTTGGTGAAAATCTTGAAGCTAACATTAAGGAGACATATGGGTCTGAACTGCTGAATCCGTTCAGCCTCCTTAATCTTCGGCAACAAGACAATCTCACCAAAATTTATTCTGAATAGATCAAGTCGATTGGCATGAAGACAATTGAACAACTCCAAAAGGTCAGCCTTGATGATATCCCAGAAATTCTGATAGAATTTTGCGGGGAAACCATCAGGGCCTGGAGCTTTGTTGTGTTCCATTTGGAACACCGCCGCTCCCACCTCCTCCTCTGAGAAAGGTGCCGTGAGGATATCATTCTCTTCTGCCGTGACTTGTGGAATATCATTTGTTCGGGTCTCGTCAAGGGTGACATTTCCTTCATCCGACGCTTCGAACAGAGATTTGTAGTAGCTGGTGATATAGTTTTTGAGCTCCCTTTGACCTTCGATCCGCCCCTCGTCCTGTTGGAGACTATGAATACATTTCTTCCTATGTCGACCATTGGCGACCAATTGGAAGTATCTTGTATTACTATCTCCCATTAGAATGAAGTCAGCTTTGGACCTCTGGTAGTATTTGATCTCCTCTTCTCGTAGAAGACGGGCAACCTTCTCATTAGATTGATTTTTCAATTCAATCTCATGTTGAGATAAGGTGCGGGTCTCTGCAATTTTGTCGAGGTCATCAATGATGGTACAAAGGCGCTGCTTTTCTTTTTTATATAACCCATTGATGTGTTTCGCCCATCCAGAGAGGTGTTGCCTCATGGCCCTTATTTTATTATTCCATCTCTGAATCGGTGTACGACCAATGACTGGCCTCTCCCAAACTTTCTTGATTATTTCTACAAAACCTTCCCGGTGCAGCCATGCCAATTCAAATTTGAAAGGGTGGCGGGAAGAATGGCTTGTAGAATTAGAATCAAGAATGATTGGTGCATGATCCGATAATGCCTCGATTCTCTCTAGGGCTCGTACGGTTACCATAGGAAATTTTAGCTCCCATTCGGTATCCATGAGTACCCTATCGAGCTTCTCGTACGTTGGCATAGAACGGTTATTAGCCCAAGTGAACTGCCGCCCCAACATACAAGCCTCCCGAAGGTCCAAACTATCAATCACAGCATTGAATAGGAAAGGCCAGTGAGCGTCGAAGCGGTCATTATTTTTTTCCTCCTGGTACCTAAGGATATTGAAATCCCCTCCAATAAGCATTGGGTACGGGTTATCCTTAGCTAGATTCACCAGTTCACGAAGGAAAGCGGATTTATGCTCATCTTGGGCAGCCCCATAGACTGCGACCAGGCTCCATGTAAAATTATCAGCCCTGTTTCGTAGGTGAAATTTGATATGAAATTCACCGGTCGAAAAGGCCAACAAGTCCATTGTCGTGGTCTGTATCCCAAGAAGGATTCCTCCGGACCTTCCACGAGCTGGTAGACTATGCCATGTGTAGTCGAAACCACCAGATAGGTGATCGAGGACGTGCGGGGGAAGTCACATTTACCAGCCTCGAAAATTGCCACAAAATCCAATTCGTGTTCTCGCACACAATCACTGACGTGCTTATGTTTAGCCAAGTCTGAGAGACCTTTGCTATTCCAAAATATGCCTCTCATGTGGAAACCCGGATTGGTGTGGAAATTTTCGCCTTCTTGGGCGGTTTTTGTTTCTTTTTAGAGGATTGTGATTTAGATTTCCGCAAAAATGCTGTGAAGTCACAAAACAGGGACCAGATCTTGCGTCATCCAAACCAACCTCGGTAATATCACCAACCAAGTGGGAGACTAGAGGACCATCATATTTGGCATCCGCTTCATCATCCTCCTCAGTTTCGGGATTAGATAGGGTGTTATTACACTTCGGAGAAACCTTTAAACGGTCAATCTCCATGTGTTTAAGTGCCCCAACCGACAGTTTAACTTCTTTATCGTTCTTTCCCATAAATACACCAACATTATTTAAGCTATTATTAATGCGAGTATCTGAAAAAGAAAGAAAAGATTGAGCGGACAGGGTACCTGGCGTGGGGTCCAAATTTCTTACGGCTTGGCGGCGCATCGCCTTCGCTAGAGAGTGCTCATCAGTCGTAGAGGAACCATCGGCAGAGGTGGCATGACGGTTACTACGTCGGAGAGGCGAAGCAATCCCTCCAGACATAGTCACCGTCGGTGTCGTCGGCTTAGCCGTCGGGGTCTATAATGTCCCAGATGTCGGTGAAGAGGGACGCACCGATGGTCCAACCGAAACGGTAGCAACGGGCGTCGCGACAGAACCATGCGCATGAACCGCTGCTGGACCGAGTGGAACCACAGCGACCAGAGAACATGCGGGTGCAGTCGACTCAGACAGTGTCGGGGAACCTCGCACGCAAACCGAGGTAGCAGCAGCTGCGTGCCCTGTTGGCGTCGTATCCTTGCCCATAGCTAGCTGCCCGAGCATTGGGAGTGGGGTTGCTGCATGCGTTTCATGCTGTGCAGGCGCGCCCCCAGCCACATGCATGTGAGCGACGGGCTCATGCACCGTGCCCACGACCAGCTGGCCATGCACGGAGCTAGCCATGGCCAGTGCATGCTTTTTTGGTGCACATGCATCCATGAGCGAGCTTGCAGCACACACAATCGTGGCTGCCTCTCCCTCCGGCTCCACAGACCTCTGGATATCTTGACCATCAGTGTGTTCTGCATGTGTCATACTCGGAAGGACTGCATCAGGGTGTCGCATAGTACTAACAGTAGAAGTTTGCATAGACACCACATTAGTGCCATATCTATCCCCTGACGATGTATTGCCACAATCATTTTGAGTGTTTTTAGCTCTCTTGGTAGCATCCCTGTCCGGCATATCCTCATCTCGGTTAGCACCGTCATCATGTTCATCATGGCGCTCCCAAATACGAGGTACGAAGTCAGCATCCGGGACATAGTCATCCTCCTCGAGCACATACCGGAATTCATACCCATTTAGCTTGATGTAAACATCAGAGGAGACTGAAGCTTCATTACTCCCATCCTGCTTGGTGAAAATATCTTTAGAATGCACAACAACTTGGATTCGCACAATACCGTGACGCCGCAAGCATAACAAGTCAACATCCTGTGTTGCGCCAATAACAGATCCAACCGCACACAGACCAAGGAAGTGTCGGAGAGGGGGTGGGACGCCGGTGACATGAACCCAAACTGGTTGTAATGGATGTAGGGATCCAGCCTCCTCGACTTTCCATTCACTAAAAGAGATCTTCACATCATGTGACTTGACACTGTACTCAAAAGCTGCCACTCGCTGCAAAACCTTTATGGAAGGGAAAGACAGCAAGAAAGAATCGGCCCCATGAGGAATGGCTTCCCACTTCCAAGAAGTCTGTAGGGAGACGATCTTAGCGACCTCAGCCTCCACCACAGTGGCAGTCAAAGAACCATCAGAAATCTTAACCAAAGCTGTCGGCAAAGATGGGGGTGCAAGATGTTCCTTGAACAGTGAGTCTGGCAACTGAACAAACATAGCATTGAGTATTCCGTGTCCACCGAGCGATGCGCAAGGCCTAGGTTGCTTGAGTACAGTGCAGCGGTGGAGGGGATGCTTGTAGTTGTCACATATATAACAGTAGTGAACCGCTGTGCAGTCCTTGGACATGTGCTTGTCGCACCTGCACTTGAAGCACCAGAAACCGGTTCTTTTACCTTTCACAAGCTACCCTGTCATAGCACCCGTGGTTGTAGAGCCAGAAGCATCAACCGTGGAGCCTTGAACTTGATGGGCCGGCACGGCCGGCGCTGCCGCCGGCGGAAACACAGGCGTTGGGAGCGCAGCCGGGGGGACTGCAGTGGCAGCAGCGGCATCGTGGCGCCCTCCCTTGCGCTTGCCCTTGGAACGGCGAGAGGCCCCTTGTGCCGGCTGGTATCTGGCGCCGAAAGTTACCGGAGCTTGCACCGAAGCTGCGGCCATTGGAATGGCTGACGCAACCGTAGATGCATGGGATGAAGGCGCGCCAAAACGGAAAGGTCCAGCGGACGCACCAAAGCCAGCGGAGCTCCCCGGTGTTGATGCAGCGGGCGGAAGAGGAGCTGCCTGTCCCGAGCCCTTGGGTGGCTGATTCGGACGGCCGGACATGGTTGACGATCTTCCCAACAGCACTTGGGCGAAGGAAGGCGGCGGCTCAGGACGAGTAGTGTTGGATGATGTGGGGCAGTAGACACGGTAGGGTTACGTATTTCTGATGGTCTCCTTGTTAGATCGATCCATCGCATTGTACGGCCCAGGCGCAAGGCCGGTTTTGGCACGTCCAACACTTGGGCCCGTCCCCACATGGTGGCGCAATTTGATTTTGAAACCCATCTCCATCTTGATCCGCAATCAGCGCCGGCCGATCAGCCACCGCCACCGACATCGATTCCGGGAGGAAGTCAGCAAGTGCCACCGGAAGCAGAGGTCGCGGCCTTGGCAACGGGCCCTTCCATGGGCGCAACTGCACTCCACGGGAGGCCGTCCGCGCCGGCGGCCCGATAGCGAGGCGCTCTGGTGAAGACCTGCGACCAGAAGATTCGACATTAGAAGAAACTGGACTATCTCTCACCTGCCTGGATTGGGACAAGGTTGACGACGAGCCTCGCTCCCAAAACCGCGACGTCGGTGTGGGATACCCTACATCCGCCCAGAATTCTTCCGCAATCTCCTCCTTCGTCTTCCTCCTCCTGGATTTCACAGTAGACCATTGCCCACCTTCGTCACGCTCAGCACCGGAGAGAGCCGCGTCCGCAACCTGACTCGCCAACACCAAGCAATCCGCCTCCACATCCACTTCCGGTTCGTCCCGTTCGACGGCCAGAACCTTGAACCGTGATCCCGGCCTTTGCGAAGTCGACGCCGGAGAGAGAGCCTTGGGCGATAGATCACCCGGCGCAAGGGTGAGCCGGCACCGATCCGGGTGCACGCGGTGACCAACGTGCACGACGCAGTCGAGCAGTACCATCTCGGACCCCGGCGCGACCCATTCCCCATCGCGAAGCAACCTTCCTTCCTCGATCTTGCCATTGACATTCCTCAGGAAGAGGAAGTTGTGGGGGCGATCGAGCCAGAGGGTTCCAGGATGCCAGTCTTGCCTACCGTCGAGGGCTGCAGTAGAGAACGTCGCCGTCCACCGCAGCGGAGGCGGAGTCTCCGGTGGTCTCGGCATGCAGCCCGACAAAACCGTTCATCAACAGGCTCGCTCACCTCGTGCTCGAGGCTGCTAGAGGCTCTGGCCAGCCATTGGTCGATGATTCTTTGGAAACAGTTCTAGCTCCGCTAATAAACTGGTGAGTGAGGCTATGAAACCGGTGAGTGTTTTTAATGATATAATTTTTCAGATATAAAACTCATGTTATGTTGTTAAATCGTGGGCCTTCTAAACGAGAAAAGAGTTAGTAGTTTTGATTTCATCTAAAGATAGTCTCACTTCTTCTAGATTAAAGGCCCTCCACATTTGTTTAACGAACTTGCACTTAATGAAAACTAGTAAGTGTGCATGTGCAAATGCACGTCTCGACTAATATACACATATATGTGAGAATAACATGCATAGAAAGATAGTTTGGTTGCACTAAAAAATATTACAAAACAAAGAAAACATTTCAAGTAGGTTCATATTCATAGAGCCAAAAATACACTATCATATGTGACTAAAAAGATTCATACAACATCAGGGATGTCGTCTTCAACTTCATTCACTACTAGGAAATAGCTTATAGGCAGATGCTTACTAGTAGCACGCTATATTGACCCACGCTACTGCTAATTACTTGTAGCGCACCACATTGACCCCTCGCTACTAATAAACACTATTAGTAAATATCTCCCGTGGACAGGGCATAATAGTAGCGCGGGTGATAAAACATGCGCCACTACTAAGCGAATAGCTATAGCGAGGTGAGATACCTGCGCTACTACTGAGCGTGTCCACCGCCGCACCACACCCCCCATCGTGTTGGGGAACATAACATGCAATTTAAAAATTTCCTACGATCATGCAAGATCTATCTAGGAGATGCATAACAACGAGAGGGGAAGAGTGTGTCCACGTACCCTCGTAGACCGAAAGCGGAAGCGTTAGGTTAACGTGGTTGATGTAGTCGAACGTCTTCGCGATCCAACCGATCAAGTACCGAACGTACGGCACCTCCGAGTTCAGCACACGTTCAGCTCGATGACGTCCCTCGAACTCTTGATCTAGTAGAGGGTCGATGGAGAGTTTCATCAGCATGGTGGTGTGGTGACGGTGATGGTGATGTGATCCGTGCAGGGCTTCGCCTAAGCACTATGACGCTATGACTGGAGGAGTAAACTGTGGAGGGGGGCACCGCACATGGCTAGGAGAACAATTGTTGTGCTATGGGGTGCCCCTGCCCCCGTATATAAAGGAGGAGAGGGAGGAGGCCGGCCAAGGGGCGCGCCATGGGGGGAGGAAACCGACTTGGACTCCATGTCCCATTCGGCCTCCCCCTTCCTTCTTCCGAAGGGGAAAGGGGGAAGGAGAGGGAAGAGGAGAAGGAAAGGGGGGCGCGCCCCCTCCCCTAGTCCAATTCGGACTCCCCATGGGAGGGGGGCGCAGCCACCCCTTGTGGGCTGCCTCCCCGCTCACCTATGGCCCATGTAGTGTTGGGGAACATAGTAATTTCAAAAAAATTCCTACGCACACGCAAGATCATGGTGATGCATAGAAACAAGAGGGGAGAGTGTTGTCCACGTACCCTCGTAGACCGAAAGCGGAAGCGTTAGCACAACGCGGTTGATGTAGTCGTACGTCTTCACGATCCGACCGATCCAAGTACCGAACATACGGCACCTCCGAGTTCAGCACACGTTCAGCTTGGTGACTTCCCGCAAACTCCGATCCAGCAGAGCTTCACGGGAGAGTTCCGTCAGCACGACAGCGTGATGACGGTGATGATGTTGCTACCAACGCAGGGCTTCGCCTAAGCACCGCAACGATATGACCAAGGTGGAATATGGTTGAAGGGGGCACCGCACACGGCTAAGAGATCTAGAGATCAGTTGTTGTGTCTAGAGGTGCCCCCTGCCGCCATATATAAAGGAGCAAGGGGGGGAGGCCGACCGGCCCTATAGGGCACACCAGGAGGAGGAGTCCTCCTCCTAGTGGGAGTAGGACTCCTCTTTCCTAGTCCCACTAGGAGGGGGAAGGAAGGAGTGGGAGAGGGGAAAGGAAAGGGGGCGCCACCCCCCTTTCCTTGTCCTATTCGGACTCAAGGGGAGGGGCGCGCGGCCTGCCCTGGCCGGCCCCTCTCTCTCTCTCTCCACTAGGGCCCATCAAGGCCCAATACTTCCCCCGGGGGTTCCGGTAACCCCTCCGGCACTCCGGTTTTCTCTGAAATCACCCGGAACACTTCCGGTGTCCGAATATAGTCGTCCACTATATCAACATTTACGTCTCGACCATTTCGAGACTCCTCGTCATGTCCATGATCATATCCGGGACTCCAAACTACCTTTGGTACATCAAAACACATAAACTCATAATACCGATCGTCACCAAACTTTAAGCGTGCGGACCCTATGGGTTCGAGAACTATGTAGACATGACCGAGACACGTCTCCGGTCAATAACCAATAGCGGAACCTGGATGCTCATATTGGCTCCTACATATTCTACGAAGATCTTTATCGGTCAAACCGCACAACAACATACGTTGTTCCCTTTGTCATCTGTATGTTACTTGCCCGAGATTCGATCGTTGGTATCTCAATATCTAGTTCAATATCGTTACCGGCAAGTCTCTTTACTTGTTACGTAATGCATCATCCCACAACTAACTCATTAGTCACATTGCTTGCAAGGCTTATAGCGATGTGCATTACCGAGAGGGCCCGGAGATACCTCTCCGACAATCAGAGTGACAAATCCTAATCTCGAAATACGCCAACTCAACAAGTACCTTCGGAGACACCTGTAGAGCACCTTTATAATCACACAGTTACGTTGTGACGTTTGGTAGCACATAAAGTGTTCCTCCGGTAAACGGGAGTTGCATAATCTCATAGTCATAGGAACATGTATAAGTCATGAAGAAAGCAATAGCAACATACTAAACGATCAAGTGCTAAGCTAATGGAATGGGTCAAGTCAATCACATCATTCTCCTAATGATGTTATCCCGTTAATCAAATGACAACTCATGTCTATGGTTAGGAAACACAACCATCTTCGATTAACGAGCTAGTCAAGTAGAGGCATACTAGTGACACTATGATTGTCTATGTATTCACACATGTATTACGTTTCCGGTTAATACAATTCTAGCATGAATAATAAACATTTATCATGATATGAGGAAATAAATAATAACTTTATTATTGCCTCTAGGGCATATTTCCTTCAGTCTCCCACTTGCACTAGAGTCAATAATCTAGATTATATTGTAATGATTCTAACACCCATGGAGTCTTGGTGTTGATCATGTGTTGACCATGTCAACGGGTCTGCAACATTCAGATCCGTATGTATCTTGCAAATCTCTATGTCTCCCACCTGGACTTGGTGCCGGATGGAATTGAAGCGTCTCTTGATGTGCTTGGTTCTCTTGCGAAATCTGGATTCCTTTGCCAAGGCAATTGCACCAGTATTGTTACAAAAGATTTTCATTGGACCTGATGCACTAGGTATGACACCTAGATCGGATATGAACTCCTTCAACCAGACTCCTTCATTTGCTGCTTCCGAAGCAGCTATGTACTCCGCTTCACACGTAGATCCCGCCACGACGCTTTGTTTAGAACTGCACCAACTGACAGCTCCACCGTTTAATGTAAACACGTATCCGGTTTGCGATTTAGAATCGTCCGGATCAGTGTCAAAGCTTGCATCAACATAACCATTTACGACGAGCTCTTTGTCACCTCCATATACGAGAAACATATCCTTAGTCCTTTTCAGGTATTTCAGGATGGTCTTGACCGCTGTCCAGTGATCCACTCCTGGATTACTTTGGTTCCTCCCTGCTAGGCTAATAGCAAGACACACATCAGGTCTGGTACACAGCATTGCATACATGATAGAGCCTATGGCTGAAGCATAGGGAACATCTTTCATTTTCTCTCTATCTTCTGCAGTGGTCGGGCATTGAGTCTGACTCAACTTCACACCTTGTAACACAGGCAAGAACCCTTTCTTTGCTTGATCCATTTTGAACCTTTTCAAAACTATGTCAAGGTATGTGCTTTGTGAAAGTCCTATCAAGTGTCTTGATCTATCTTTGTAGATCTTGATGCCCAATATGTAAGCAGCTTCACCAAGGTCTTTCATTGAAAAATTCTTATTCTATCCTTTTATGCTATCCAGAAATTCTATATCATTTCCAATTAGTAATATGTCATCCACATATAATGTCAGAAATGCTACAAAGCTCCCACTCACTTTCTTGTAAATACAGGCTTGTCCAAAAGTCTGTGTAAAACCATATGCTTTGATCACACTATCAAAACGTTTATTCCAACTCCGAGAGGCTTGCACCAGTCCATAAATGGATCGCTGGAGCTTTCACACTTTGTTAGCTCCCTTTGGATCGACAAAACCTTCTGGTTGTATCATATACAACTCTTCTTCCAGAAATCCATTCAGGAGTGCAGTTTTGACATCCATTTGCCAAATTTCATAATCATAAAATGCGGAAATTGCTAACATGATTCGGACAGACTTAAGCATCGCTACGGGTGAGAAAGTCTCGTCGTAGTCAATCCCTTGAACTTGTCAAAAACCTTTCGCAACAAGTCGAGCTTTATAGACAGTAACATTACCGTCAGCGTCTGAAGATCCATTTATTTTCTATTGCTTGCCGATCATCGGGCAAGTCAACCAAAGTCCACACTTTGTTCTCATACATGGATCCCATCTCAGATTTCATGGCCTCAAGCCATTTTGCGGAATCTCGGCTCACCATCGCTTCTTCATAGTTCGTAGGTTCGCCTTGGTCAAGTAACATGACCTTCAGAATAGGATTACCTTACCACTCTGGTGCGGATCTTACTCTGGTTGACCTACGAGGTTCGGTAGTAACTTGATCTAAAGTTTCATGATCATCATCGTTGGCTTCCTCACTAATTGGTGTAGGAGTCACAGGAACCGGTTTCTGTGATGAACTACTTTCCAATAAGGGAGCAGGTACAGTTACCTCATCAAGTTCTACTTTCCTCCCACTCACTTCTTTCAAGAGAAACTCCTTCTCTAGAAAGGATCCATTCTTAGCAACAAAAGTCTTGCCTTCGGATCTGTGATAGAAGGTGTACCCAACAGTTTCTTTTGGGTATCCTATGAAGACACATTTCTCCGATTTGGGTTCGAGCTTATCAGGTTGAAGCTTTTTCACATAAGTATCGCAACCCCAAACTTTAAGAAATGACAAGTTTGGTTTCTTGCCAAACCACAGTTCATATAGCGCGTCTCAACGGATTTCGATGGTGCCCTATTTAACGTGAATGCAGCCGTCTCTAGAGCATAACCCCAAAACGATAGCGGTAAATCAGTAAGAGACATCATAGATCGCACCATATCTAGTAAAGTACGATTACGACGTTCGGACACACCATTACGCTGTGGTGTTCCGGGTGGCATGAGTTGTGAAACTATTCCACATTGTTTCAAATGTAGACCAAAGTCGTAACTCAAATTTTCTCCTCCATGATCAGATCGTAGAAACTTTATTTTCTTGTTACGATGAGTTTCCACTTCACTCTGAAATTCTTTGAACTTTTCAAATGTTTCAGACTTGTGTTTCATTAAGTAGATATACCCATATCTGCTCAAATCATCTGTGAAGGTGAGAAAATAACGATACCCGTCGTGAGCCTCAATATTCATCGGACCGCATACATCAGTATGTATGATTTTCAACAAATCTGTTGCTCGCTCCATTGTTCCGGAGAACGGCGTTTTAGTCATCTTGCCCATAAGGCATGGTTCGCAAGTACCAAGTGATTCATAATCAAGTGATACCAAAAGTCCATCAGTATGGAGTTTCTTCATGCGCTTTACACCAATATGACCCAAACGGCAGTGCCACAAATAAGTTGCACTATCATTATCAACTCTGCATCTTTTGGCTTCAACATTATGAATATGTGTATCACTACTATCGAGATTCAACAAAAATAGACCACTCTTCAAGGGTGCATGACCATAAAAGATATTACTCATATAAATAGAACAACCATTATTCTCAGATTTAAATGAATAACCGTCTCACATCAAACAAGATCCAGATATAATGTTCATGCTCAACGCTGGCACCAAATAACAATTATTTAGGTCTAAAACTAATCCCGAAGGTAGATGTAGAGGTAGCGTGCCGACGACGATCACATCGACTTTGGAACCATTTCCCACGCGCATCGTGTTGGGGAACATAGTAATTTCAAAAAAATTCCTATGCACACGCAAGATCATGGTGATGGCATAGCAACGAGAGGGGAGAGTGTTGTCCACGTACCCTCGTAGACCGTAAGCGGAAGCGTTAGCACAACGCGGTTGATGTAGCCGTACGTCTTCACGATCCGACCGATCCAAGCACCGAACGTACGGCACCTCCGAGTTCAGCACACGTTCAGCTCGATAACGATCCCTGGGCTCCGATCCAGCAAAGCTTCGGGGATGAGTTCCATCAGCACGACGGCGTGGTGACGATGATGATGTTCTACCGGCGCAGGGCTTCGCCTAAACTCCGCGACGATATGAGTGAGGTGGAATATGGTGGAGGGGGGCACCACACACGGCTAAGGAACGATCCGTAGATCAACTTGTGTTGTCGTGTCTAGAGGTGCCCCCCTGCCCCCGTATATAAAGGAGCAAGGGGGGAGGGGCGCGGCCAGCCTAGTAGGGGCGCGCCAAGGGGAGTCCTACTCCCACCGGGAGTAGGACTCCCTCCTTCCTTGTTGGAGTAGGAGAAGGGGAAAGAGGGGGAGAGGAGGAAGGAAAAGGGGGCCGCGCCCCTTGTCCAATTCGGACCAGAGGGGGGCTGCGCGCCTCCTTCCTTTCGGCCTCTCTCCTCTATTCCCGTATGGCCCAATAAGGCCCATATACTCCCCGGCGAATTCCCGTAACTCTCCGGTACTCCGAAAAATACCCGAATCACTCGGAACCTTTCCGAACTCCGAATATAGTCGTCCAATATATCGATCTTTACGTCTCGACCATTTCGAGACCCCTCGTCATGTCCCCGATCTCAGCCGGGACTCCGAACTCCTTCGGTACATCAAAACTCATAAACTCATAATAAAACTGTCATCGAAACCTTAAGCGTGCGGACCCTACGGGTTCGAGAACAATGTAGACATGACCTAGAACTATTCTCGGTCAATAACCAATAGCGGAACCTAGATGCCCATATTGGCTCCTACATATTCTACGAAGATCTTTATCGGTCAAACCGCATAACAACATACGTTGTTCCCTTTGTCATCGGTATGTTACTTGCCCGAGATTCGATCGTCGGTATCCAATACCTAGTTCAATCTCGTTACCGGCAAGTCTCTTTACTCGTTACGTAATACATCATCTCACAACTAACTCATTAGTTGCAATGCTTGCAAGGCTTATAGTGATGTGCATTACCGAGAGGGCCCAGAGATACCTCTCCGACAATCGGAGTGACAAAACCTAATCTCGAAATACGCCAACCCAACATGTACCTTTGGAGACACCTGTAGTACTCCTTTATAATCACCCAGTTACGTTGTGACGTTTGGTAGCACCCAAAGTGTTCCTCCGATAAACGGGAGTTGCATAATCTCATAGTTACAGGAACATGTATAAGTTATGAAGAAAGCAATAGCAACATACTTAACGATCAAGTGCTAAGCTAACGGAATGGGTCAAGTCAATCACATCATTCTCCCAATGATGTTATCCCGTTAATCAAATGACAACTCTTTTGTCCATGGCTAGGAAATATAACCATCTTTGATAAACGAGCTAGTCAAGTAGAGGCATACTAGTGACACTATGTTTGTCTATGTATTCACACATGTATTATGTTTCCGGTTAATACAATTCTAGCATGAATAATAAACATTTATCATGATATAAGGAAATAAATAATAACTTTATTATTGCCTCTAGGGCATATTTCCGTCAGTCTCCCACTTGCACTAGAGTCAATAATCTAGTTCACATCGCTATGTGATTTAACACCAATATTCACATCTGCATGTGATTAATACCCATAGTTCACATCATCATGTGATCAACACCCAAAGGGTTTACTAGAGTCAACAATCTAGTTCACATCGCTATGTGATTAACACCCAAAAGAGTACTAAGGTATGATCATGCTTTGCTTGTGAGAGAAGCTTAGTCAACGGGTCTGTCATATTCAGAGCCGTATGTATTTCGCAAATATTCTATGTCCACAATGCTCTGCACAGAGCTACTCTAGCTAATTGCTCCCACTTTCAATATGTATCCAGATTGAGACTTAGAGTCATCTGGATTGGTGTAAAAGCTTGCATCGTTGTAACTTTTACGACGGGCTCTTTTATCACCTCCATAATCGAGAAACATCTCCTTAGTCCTCACTAAGGATATTCTTGACCCATCTCCAGTGATCTACTTATTAGATCAAAATTGTATTCCTTTGCCAAACACAGAGCAAGGTATACAATAGGTCTGCTTCACAGCATAGCATAGTTTATAGAACCTATGACTGAGGCATAGGGAATGACTTTTCATTCTCTTTCTATTTTCTGCAATGGTCGGGTCTTGAGTCTTACTCAACTTCACATCTTGTAACACAGGCAAGAACTCCGTCTTTGACTGTTCCATTTTGAACTATTTCAAAAATTTATCAAGGTATGTACTCATTGAAAAATCTTATCAAGCGTCTTGATCTATCTATATAGATCTTAATGCTCCATGTGTAAGCAGCTTCACCGAGGTCTTGCTTTGAAAAACTCTTATTCAAGTATCCTTTCATGCTATCCAGAATATCCATATCATTTCCAATTAACAATATGTCATCCACATATAATATTAGAAATGCTACATAGCTCCCACTCACTTTCTTGTAAATACAGGCTTCTTCAAAAGTCTGTATAAAACCATATGCTTTGATCAACTCATCAAAGCGTATATTCCAACTCCGAGATGCTTGCACCAGTCCATAGATGGATTGCTGGAGTTTGCACAATTTGTTAGCACCTTTAGGATTGCCAAAACCTTCTAGTTGCATCATATACAACTCTTCTTTAAGAAAACCATTAAGGAATGCAGTTTTGTTTATCCATTTTCCAGATTTCATAAAATGCGGCAATTGCTAACATGATTCAGACAGACTTAAGCTTCGATACGAGTGAGAAAATCTCATCATATTCAACACCTTGAACTTGTTGAAAACATTTCGCAACAAGTCGAGCTTAGTAGATAGTAACACTACTATCAATGTCCGTCTTCCTCTTGAAGATCCATTTATTTAACATGGCTTGCTGATCATCGAGCAAGTCAATCAAAGTCCATACTTTGTTCTCATACATGGATCATATCTCAGATTTTATGGCCTCAAGCCATTTCGTGGAATCTGGGCTCATCATCGCTTCCTCATAGTTCGTAGGTTCATCATGGTCTAGTAACATGACTTCCAGAACAGGATTACTGTACCACTCTGGTGCGGATCTTACTCTGTAAGACCTATGAGGTTCTGTAGTAACTTAATCTGAAGTTTCATGATCATCATCATTAACTTCCTCACTAATTGGTGTAGTAGTCACAGGAATAGATTTCTGTGATGAACTACTTTCCAATAAGGGAGAAGGTACAATTACCTCATCAAGTTCTACTTTCCTCCCACTCACTTCTTTCGAGAGAAACTTCTTCTTTAGAAAGGATCCATTCTTGGCAACGAATGTTTTGCCTTCAGATCTGTGATAGAAGGTGTACCCAACAGTTACCTTTGGGTATTCTATGAAGACGCACTTCTCCGATTTGGGTTCGAGCTTATCAGGTTGAAAACCTTTTTTCATACAAGCATCGCAACTCCAAACTTTAAGAAACGACAACTTAGGTTTACTGCTAAACCATAGTTCATACGGTGTCGTCTCAACGGATTTAGATGGTGCCCTATTAAAGGTGAATGCAGCTGTCTCTAATGCATAACCCCAAAACGATAGTGGTAAATCAGTAAGAGACATCATAGATCGCACCATATCCAATAAAGTGCGGTTACGACGTTCGGACACTACTTAACGTAGTAGTGTTCCAGGTGGCGTGAGATGTGAAACTATTCCATATTGTTTTAATTGAAGACCAAACTCGTAACTCAAATATTCGTCTCCGCAATCAGATCGCAGAAACTTGATTTTCTTGTTACGATGATTTTTCCACTTCACTCTGAAATTCTTTGAACCTTTCAACTATTTCAGACTTATGTTTCATCAAGTAGATATACCCATATCTGCTCAAATCATCTTGTGAAGGTCAGAAAATAACGATACTTGCCACGAGCATCAACACTCATTGGATCGCATACATCGGTATGCATTATTTCCAATAAGTCAGTAGCTTGTTCCATTGTTCGGAGAACGGAGTTTTAGTCATCTTGCCCAAAAGGCACGGTTCGCAAGCATCAAATGATTCATAACCAAGTGATTTCAAAAATCCATCTTTATGGAGTTTCTTCATGCGCTTTACACCGATATGACCCAAACGGCAGTGCCACAAATAAGTTGCACTATCATTATTAACTTTGCATCTTTTGGCATCAATATTATGAATATGTGTATCACTATGATCGAGATCCAACAAACTATTTTCATTGGGTGTATAACCATCGAAGGTTTTATTCATGTAAACAGAATAACAATTGTTCTTTAACTTCAAACGAATAACCGTATCGCAATAAACATGATCAAATCATATTCATGCTCAACGCAAACGCCAAATAACATTTATTTAGGTTTAACACTAATCCCGAAAGTATAGGGAGTGTGCGATGATGATCATATCAATCTTGGAACCACTTCCAACACTCATCGTCACTTCCCCTTCAACTAGTCTCTGTTTATATAACTCCTGTTTCGAGTTACTAATCTTAGCAACTGAACAAGTATCAAATACTCAGGGGCTACTATAAACACTAGTAAGGCACACATCAATAACCTGTATATCAAATATACCCTTGTTTACTTTGCCATCCTTCTTATCCACCAAATATTCAGGGCATTTCCGCTTCCAGTGACCATTTCCTTTGTAGTGTAATCACTCAGTTTCAGGCTTTGGTCCATCTTTGGGCTTCTTCACGGAAGTGACAACTTGCTTGCCATTCTGCTTGAAGTTCCCTTTCTTTCCCTTTGCCCTTTTCTTGAAACTAGTGATCTTGTCAATCATCAACACTTGATGCTCTTTCTTGATTTCTACCTTCATCGATTTCAGCATCACGAAGAGCTCGGGAATCGTTTTCGTCATCCCTTGCATTATAGTTCATCACGAAGTTCTACTAACTTGGTGGTGGTGACTAGAGAATTCTGTCAATCACTATCTTATCTGGAAGATTAACTCCCACTTGATTCAAGCGATTGTAGTACCCAGACAATCTGAGCACATGCTCACTAGTTGAGCGATTCTCCTCCATCTTTTAGCTATAGAACTTGTTGGAGACTTCATATCTCTCAACTCGGGTATTTGCTTGAAATATTAACTTCAACTCCTGGAACATCTCATATGGTCCATGACGTTCAAAATGTTTTTGAAGTCCCGATTCTAAGCCATAAAGCATGGTGCACAAAACTATCAAGTAGTCATCATATTGAGCTAGCCAAACGTTCATAACGTCTGCATCTGCTCCTGCAATAGGTCTGTCACCTAGCGGTGCATTAAGGACATAATTCTTCTGTGCAGCAATGAGGATAAACCTCAGATCACGGAACCAATCCGCATCATTGCTACTAACATCTTTCAACACAATTTTCTCTAGGAACATATCAAAGTAAACATATGAAAGCAACAACGCAAGCTATTGATCTACAACATAATTTGCAAAAAACTACGAGGACTAAGTTCATGATAAATTCAAGTTCAATTAATCATATTACTTAAGAACTCCCACTTAGACAGACATCTCTCTAGTCATCTAAGTGATCACGTGATCCAAATCAACTAAACCATGTCCGATCATCACGTGAGATGGAGTAGTTTTCAGTGGTGAACATCGCTATGTTGATCATATCTACTATATGATTCACGCTCGACCTTTCGGTCTCCGTGTTCCGAGGCCATATCTGTATATGCTAGGCTCGTCAAGTTTAACCTGAGTATTCCGCGTGTGCAACTGTTTTGCACCCGTTGTATTTGAATGTAGAGCCTATCACACCCGATCATCACGTGGTGTCTCAACACGAAGAACTTTCGCAACGGTGCATACTCAGGGAGAACACTTCTTGATAATTAGTGAGAGATCATCTTAAAATGCTACCGTCAATCAAAGCAATTATTTGGCACTTGCATCTTATGCAACAAAGAGACAACCATAGGGCTTCTGCCAGTTGCCGATAACTTCAACAAAACATGATCATCTCATACAACAACTTATATCTCATCACGTCTTGACCATATCACATCACAACATGCCCTGCAAAAACAAGTTAGACGTCCTCTACTTTGTTGTTGCAAGTTTTACGTGGCTGCTACGGGCTGAGCAAGAACCGTTCTTACCTACGCATCAAAACCACAACGATAGTTCGTCAAGTTGGTGCTGTTTTAACCTTCGCAAGGACCGGGCGTAGCCACACTCGATTCAGCTAAAGTGAGAGAGACAGACACCCGCCAGCCACCTTTAAGCACGAGTGCCCGTAACGGTGAAACCAGTCTCGCGTAAGCGTACGCGTAATGTCGGTCCGGGCCGCTTCATCTCACAATACCGCCGAACCAAAGTATGACATGCTGGTAAGCAGTATGACTTGTATCGCCCACAACTCAGTTGTGTTCTACTCGTGCATATGACATCTACGCATAAAACCAGGCTCAGATGCCACTGTTGGGGAACGTAGTAATTTCAAAAAAATTCCTACGCACACGCAAGATCATGGTGATGGCATAGCAACGAGAGGGGAGAGTGTTGTCCACGTACCCTCGTAGACCGTAAGCGGAAGCGTTAGCACAATGCGGTTGATGTAGTCGTACGTCTTCACGATCCGACCGATCCAAGCACCGAACGTACGGCACCTCCGAGTTCAGCACACGTTCAGCTCGATGACGATCCCCGGGCTCCGATCCAGCAAAGCTTCGGGGATGAGTTCCGTCAGCACGACGGTGTGGTGACGATGATGATGTTCTACCGGCGCAGGGCTTCGTCTAAACTCCGCGACGATATGACTGAGGTGGAATATGGTGGAGGGGGGCACCGCACACGGCTAAGGAACGATCCGTAGATCAACTTGTGTTGTCGTGTCTAGTGGTGCCCCCCTGCCCCCGTATATAAAGGAGCAAGGGGGGAGGGGCGCGGCCGGCCTAGTAGGGGCGCGCCAAGGGGAGTCCTACTCCCACCGGGAGTAGGACTCCCTCCTTCCTTGTTGGAGTAGGAGAAGGGGAAAGAGGGGGAGAGGAGGAAGGAAAAGGGGGCCGCACCCCTTGTCCAATTCGGACCAGAGGGGGGCTGCACGCCTCCTTCCTTTCGGCCTCTCTCCTCTATTCCCGTATGGCCAAATAAGGCCCATATACTCCCCGGCGAATTCCCGTAACTCTCTGGTACTCCGAAAAATACCCGAATCACTCGGAACCTTTCCGAACTCCGAATATAGTCGTCCAATATATCGATCTTTACGTCTCGACCATTTCGAGACTCCTCGTCATGTCCCCGATCTCATCCGGGACTTCGAACTCCTTCGGTACATCAAAACTCATAAACTCATAATAAAACTGTCATCGAAACCTTAAGCGTGCGGACCTACGGGTTCGAGAACAATGTAGACATGACCTAGAACTATTCTCGGTCAATAACCAATAGCGGAACCTGGATGCCCATATTGGCTCCTACATATTCTACGAAGATCTTTATCGGTCAAACCGCATAACAACATACGTTGTTCCCTTTGTCATCGGTATGTTACTTGCCCGAGATTCGATCGTCGGTATCCAATACCTAGTTCAATCTCGTTACCGGCAAGTCTCTTTACTCGTTACGTAATACATCATCTCACAACTAACTCATTAGTTGCAATGCTTGCAAGGCTTATAGTGATGTGCATTACCGAGAGGGCCCAGAGATACCTCTCCGACAATCGGAGTGACAAAACCTAATCTCGAAATATGCCAACCCAACATGTACCTTTGGAGACACCTGTAGTACTCCTTTATAATCACCCAGTTACGTTGTGACGTTTGGTAGCACCCAAAGTGTTCCTCCGGTAAACGGGAGTTGCATAATCTCATAGTTACAGGAACATGTATAAGTTATGAAGAAAGCAATAGCAACATACTTAACGATCAAGTGCTAAGCTAACGGAATGGGTCAAGTCAATCACATCATTCTCCCAATGATGTGATCCCGTTAATCAAATGACAACTCTTTTGTACATGGCTAGGAAACATAACCATCTTTGATAAACGAGCTAGTCAAGTAGAGGCATACTAGTGACACTATGTTTGTCTATGTATTCACACATGTATTATGTTTCCGGTTAATACAATTCTAGCATGAATAATAAACATTTATCATGATATAAGGAAATAAATAATAACTTTATTATTGCCTCTAGGGCATATTTCCTTCACATCGTCACCTCGTCCTTAGCCAGTCTTCGCTTAATCCGTGGTCCCTGTTTCAAGTTGCAAATATTAGCAACAGAACCAGTATCAAATACCCAGGTGCTACTGTGAGCTCTAGTAAGGTATACATCAATAACATGTATATCACATATACCTTTGTTCACCTTGCCATCCTTCTTATCCGCCAAATACTTGGGGCAGTTCCGCTTCCAGTGACCAGTCTGCTTGCAGTAGAAGCACTCAGTCTTAGGCTTAGGTCCAGACCTAGGTTTCTTCTCTTGAGCAACAACTTGTTTGCTGTTTTTCTTGAAGTTCCCCTTTTTCTTCCCTTTACCCTTTTTCTTGAAACTGGTGGTCTTGTTGACCATCAACACTTGATCTCCTTTTTGATTTCTACCTCCACAGCCTTTAGCATTGTGAAGAGCTCGGGAATCGTCTTATCCATCCCTTGCATATTATAGTTCATCACGAAGCTCTTGTAGCTTGGTGGCAGTGATTGAAGAATTATGTCAATGAAACTATCATCCGGAAGATTAACTCCCAGTTGAATCAAATGATTGTTATACCCAGACATTTTGAGTATATGTTCACTGATAGAACTATTCTCCTCCATCTTGCAGCTATAGAACTTATTGGAGACTTCATATCTCTCAATCCAGGCATTTGCTTGAAATATTAACTTCAACTCCTGGAACATCTCATATGCTCCATGATGTTCAAAACGTCGTTGAAGTCCCAGTTCTAAGCCGTAAAGCATGTCACACTGAACTATCGAGTAGTCATCAGCTTTGCTCTACCAGACATTCTTAACATCGTCAGTTGCATCTGCAGCAGGCCTGGCACCCAGCGGTGCTTCCAGGACGTAATTCTTCTGTGCAGCAATGAGGATAATCCTCAAGTTACGGACCCAGTCCGTGTAATTGCTACCATCATCTTTCAACTTTGCTTTCTCAAGGAACGAATTAAAATCCAATGGAACAACAACACGGGCCATCTATCTACAATCAACATAGACAAGCAAAATACTATCAGGTACTAAGTTCATGATAAATTTAAGTTCAATTAATCATATTACTTAAGATCTCCCACTTAGATTGACATCCCTCTAATCATCTAAGTGATCACGTGATCCAAATCAACTAAACCATGTCCGATCATCACGTGAGATGGAGTAGTTTTCAATGGTGAACATCACTATGTTGATCATATCTACTATATGATTCACGCTCGACCTTTCAGTCTCAGTGTTTCGAGGCCATATCAGCATATGCTAGGCTCGTCAAGTTTAACCCGAGTATTCTGCGTGTGCGAAACTGGCTTGCACCCGTTGTAGATGGACGTAGAGCTTATCACACCCGATCATCACGTGGTGTCTCGGCATGACGAACTTTGGCAACGGTGCATACTCAAGGAGAACACTTTTATCTTGAAATTTAGTGAGAGATCATCTTATAATGCTACCGTCAAACAAAGCAAAATAAGATGCATAAAGGATAAACATCACATGCAATCAATATAAGTGATATGATATGGCCATCATCATCTTGTGCTTGTGATCTCCATCTCCGAAGCACCGTCATGATCACCATCGTCACCGGCGTGACACCTTGATCTCCATCGTAGCATCGTTGTCGTCTCGCCAACTATTGCTTCTATGACTATCGCTACCGCTTAGTGATAAAGTAAATCAATTACATGGCGATTGCATTGCATACAATAAAGCGACAACCATGTGGCTCCTGCCAGTTGCCGATAACTCAGTTACAAAACATGATCTTCTCATACAATAAAATATAGCATCATGCCTTGACCATATCACATCACAACATGCCCTGCAAAAACAAGTTAGACGTCCTCTACTTTGTTGTTGCAAGTTTTATGTGGCTGCTACGGGCTGAGCAAGAACCGTTCTTACCTACGCATCTGATAACCCACAAGTATAGGGGATCGCAACAGTTTTCGAGGGTAGAGTATTCAACCCAAATTTGTTGATTCGACACAAGGGGAGCCAAAGAATATTCTCAAGTATTAGCAGCTGAGTTGTCAATTCAACCACACCTGGAAACTTAGTATCTGCAACAAGGTATTTAGTAGCAAAGTAATATGATAGTGGTGGTAACGGTAAGAAAAGTAAAGACAACAAAAGTAATGTTTTTGGTATTTTGTAGTGATTGTAATAGTAACAACGGAAAAGTAAATGAGCGAGAAGCAGTATATGGAAAACTCGTAGGCACCGGATCAATGATGGATAATTGTGCCGGATGTGGTTCATCATGTAACAGTCATAACATAGGGTGACACAGAACTAGCTCCAGTTCATTAATGTAATGTAGGCATGTATTCCGAATATAGTCATACGTGCTTATGGGAAAGAACTTGCATGATATCTTTTGTCCTACCCTCCCATGGCAGCGGGGTCCTATTGGAAACTAAGGGATATTAATGCCTCCTTTTAATAGAGAACCGGAACAAAGCATTAGCACATAGTGAATACATGAACTCCTCAAACTATGGTCATCACCGGGAGTGTATCCGATTATTGTCACTTCGGGGTTGCCGGATCATAACACATAGTAGGTGACTATAGACTTGCAAGATAGGATCAAGAACTCACATATATTCATGAAAACATAATAGGTTCATATCTGAAATCATGGCACTCGGGCCCTAGTGACAAGCAGTAAGCATAGCAAAGTCATAGCAACATCAATCTCAGAACATAGTGGATACTAGGGATCAAACCCTAACAAAACTAACTCGATTACATGATAAATCTCATCCAACCCATCACCGTCCAGCAAGCCTACGATGGAATTACTCACGCCCGGCGGTGAGCATCATGAAATTGGTGATGGAGGATGGTTAATGATGACGACGGTGATGAATTCCCCTCTCCGGAGCCCCGAACGGACTCCAGATCAGCCCTCCCGAGAGAGATTAGGGCTTGGCGGCGGCTCCATATCGTAAAACGCGATGATTTCTTCTCTCTAATTTTTCTCTCCCCGAAAGCCAATATATGGAGTTGGAGTTGGCGTCGGAGGGACACCAGGGGGCGCGCCCAGGGGGGGGGGGGGGCGCCGCCCACCCTCGTGGACAGGGTGTGGGCCCCCTGGTCTTCATCTTTGGCAAGGATTTTTTATTATTTATTCTAAGATATTCCGTGGAGTTTCAGGTCGTTCCGAGAACTTTTATTTTCTGCACAAAAACAACACCATGGCAATTCTGCTGAAAACAATGTCAGTCCGGGTTAGTTCCATTCAAATCATACAAGTTAGAGTCCAAAACAAGGGAAAAAGTGTTTGGAAAAGTAGATACGACGGAGACGTATCAATTCCCCCAAGCTCAAACGCTTGCTTGTCCTCAAGCAATTCAGTTGACAAACTGAAAGAGAAAAAGAAAAAACTTTTACAAACTTTGTTTGTTCTTGTTGTTGTAAACATGAAAAGCCAGCATTCAAGTTTCAGCAAATACTATGAACTAACCATACTAACAATAACATAAAGGTCTCACAATTATTCATATCAATAGCATAATCAGCTAGCGAGCTATAATAACAAAACTCGGATGACAACACTTTCTCAAAATAATCATAACATGATATAACGGAATGGTATCTCGCTAGCCCTTTCTGAGACCGCAAAACATAAATGCAGAGCACCTTCAAAGATCAAGGACTGACTAAAAATTGTAATTCATGGTAAAAGAGATCCAGTCAAGTCATACCCTTGACCTGGCAATTCTGCTGAAAACAGCGTCAGTCCGGGTTAGTTCCATTCAAATCATACAAGTTAGAGTCCAAAACAAGGGCAAAAGTGTTTGGAAAAGTAGATACGACGGAGACGTATCAGCATCAAAACCACAATGATAGTTCGTCAAGTTAGTGTTGTTTTAACCTTCTCAAGGACCGGGCGTAGTCACACTCGGTTCAACTAAAGTTGGAAAAACTGACACCCGCCAGCCACCTATGTGCAAAGCACGTCGGTAGAACCAGTCTCGCATAAGCGTACACGTAATGCCGGTCCGGGCCGCTTCATCCAACAATACCGCCGAACCAAAGTATGACATGCCGGTAAGAAGTATGACTTGTATCGCCCACAACTCACTTGTGTTCTACTCGTGCATATAACATCCGCGCATAAACCTGGCACGAATGCCACTGTTGGGGAACGTAGTAATTTCAAAAAAATTCCTAAGCACACGCAAGATAATGGTGATGCATAGCAACGAGAGGGGAGAGTGTTGTCCACGTACCCTCGTAGACCGAAAGCGGAAGCATTAGCACAACGCGGTTGATGTAGTCGTACGTCTTCACGATCCGATCGATCCAAGTATCAAACGTACGGCACCTCTGAGTTCAGCACACGTTCAGCTCGATGACGTCCCGCGAACTCCGGTACAGCAAAGCTTCACAGGAGAGTTCCGTCAGCACGACGGTGTGATGATGTTGCTACCAATGCAGGGCTTCGCCTAAGCACCGCTACGATATGATCGAGGTGGAATATGGTGGAAGGGGGCACCGCACACGGCTAAGATATCTAGAGATCAATTGTTGTGTCTAGAGGTGCCCCCTGCCTCGTATATAAAGGAGCAAGGGGGGAGGGCGGCCGGACCTATAGGGCGCGCCAGGAGGAGGAGTCCTCCTCCTAGTGGTAGTAGGACTCCTCTTTCCTAGTCCCACTAGGAGAGGGAAGGAAGGAGTGGGAGAGGGGAAAGGCAAGGGGGGCGCCGCCCCCTTTCCTTGTCCTATTTGGACTCAAGGGGAGGGGGCGCGTGGCCTGCCCTGGCCGGCCCCTCTCTCTCTCTCCACTAGAGCCCATCAAGGCCCAATACTTCCCCGGGGGTTCCGGTAACCCCTCCGGCACTCCGGTTTTCCCAGAATCACCCGGAACACTTCTGGTGTCCGAATATAGTCGTCCAATATATCGATCTTTACGTCTCGACCATTTCGAGACTCCTCGTCATGTCCATGATCATATCTGGGACTCCAAACTACCTTCGGTACATCAAAACACATAAACTCATAATACCGATTGTCACTGAACTTTAAGCGTGCGGACCCTACGGGTTCGAGAACTATGTAGACATGACCGAGACACGTCTCCGGTCAATAACCAATAGCGGAACCTGGATGCTCATATTGGCTCCTACATATTCTACGAAGATCTTTATCAGTCAAACCGCATAACAACATACATTGTTCCCTTTGTCATCGGTATGTTACTTGCCCGAGATTCGATCGTCGATATCTCAATACCTAGTTCAATATCGTTACCGGCAAGTCTCTTTACTCGTTACGTAATGCATCATCCCGCAACTAACTCATTAGTCACATTGCTTGCAAGGCTTATAGTGATGTGCATTACCGAGAGGGCCCAGAGATACCTCTCCGACAATCGGAGTGACAAATCCTAATCTCGAAATACGCCAACTCAAAAGTACCTTCGGAGACACCTGTAGAGCACCTTTATAATCACCCAGTTACGTTGTGACGTTTGGTAGCACACAAAGTGTTCCTCCGATAAACGGGAGTTGCATAATCTCATAGTCATAGGAACATGTATAAGTCATGAAGAAAGCAATAGCAACATACTAAACGATCAAGTGCTAAGCTAACGGAATGGGTCAAGGCAATCACATGATTTTCCTAATGATGTGATCCCGTTAATCAAATGACAACTCATGTCTATGGTTAGGAAACATAGCCATCTTCGATTAACGAACTAGTCAAGTAGAGGCATACTAGTGACACTATGTTTGTCTATGTATTCACACATGCATGTATTATGTTTCCGGTTAATACAATTCTAGCATGAATAATAAACATTTATCGTGATATGAGGAAATAAATAATAACTTTATTATTGCCTCTAGGGAATATTTCCTTCATTTAGGCCCATTACTTTCCCCCTGGGGTTCCGGTAACCCCTCGATAGTCCGAAAAATAGCCGAACCACTCTGAAACCATTCCGGTGTCCGAATACCATCGTCCAATATATCAAGCTTTACCTCTCGACCATTTTGAGACTCCTCGTCATGTCCGTGATCTCATCCGGGACTCCAAACAATCTTCGGTCACCAAAACACATAACTCATAATACAAATCGTCATCGAGTGTTAAGCGTGCGGACCCTACGGGTTCGAGAACTATGTAGACATGACCGAGACACATCTCCAATCAATAACCAACAGCGGAACCTGGATGCTCATATTGGTTCCTACATATTCTACGAAGATCTTTATCGGTCAAACCGCAATGACAACATACGTTATTCCCTTCGCCATCGGTATGTTACTTGCCTGAGATTCGATTGTCGGTATCTTCATACCTAGTTCAATCCCATTACCGACAAGTCTCTTTAATCGTTTCGTAATGCATCATCCCATAACTAACTCGTTAGTCACATTGCTTGCAAGGCTTATCATGATGTGCATTACCGAGAGGGCCCAGAGATACCTCTCTGATACTCGGAGTGACAAATCCTAATCTTGATCTATGCCAACCCAACAAACACCTTCAGAGACACCTATAGAGCATCTTTATAATCACCCAGTTACGTTGTGACGTTTGATAGAACGCAAGGTGTTCCTCCGGTATTCGGGAGTTGTATAATCTCATAGTCAAAGGAATATGTATAAGTCATGACGAAAGCAATAGCAATAAAACAAAACAATCATTATGCTAAGCTAACGGATGGGTCTTGTCTATCAAATCGTTCTCCTAATGATGTGATCCCGTTCATCAAATGACAACACATATCTATGGTCAGGAAACTTAACCATCTTTGATTAACGAGCTAGTGAAGTAGAGGCATACAAGGGACACTTTGTTTTGTTTATGTATTCACACATGTATCAAGTTTTCGGTTAATACAATTCTAGCATGAATAATAAACATTTATCATGATATAAGGAAATATAAATAACAACTTTATTATTGCCTCTAGGGCATATTTCCATCACATCGACCACCACCCCACTAAACTCTCTCTCACGAATCGCTCAAAAAAACTCTCCCTCTCTCGCGACCCTCACCCCCACACCCCTCCGTCGATCTCCTCTCCCCCACGATCTTCTCGCCGCCCCCCCACCCACTCCGGCCGCTTCCGGCGAGCTTCAGTCGCACGCAACACGCCCCCAAGCTCCACCCCTCTCTCGTCTTCGTCCAGATCCGTGCCTCAAGGCCTACACATTTGCCCGTGGTTAGGGTTTTGGGATCCGCCGCCGCCGAGCCCTCGGGCGCCGCATCCTCCACCCCGGCGTCTGGTGGCAGGAGGTGAAGGAAATATGCCCTAGAGGCAATAATAAAGTTATTATTTATTTCCTTATTTCATGATAAATGTTTATTATTCATGCTAGAATTGTATTAACCGGAAACTTAGTACATGTGTGAATACATAGACAAACAGAGTGTCACTAGTATGCCTCTACTTGACTAGCTCGTTGATCAAAGATGGCTAAGTTTTCTAGACATTGACATGAGTTGTCATTTGATGAATGGGATCACATCATTAGAGAATGATGTGATTGACATGACCCATCCGTTAGCTTAGCACTAGCTATGATCATTTAGTTTGTTGCTATTTCTTTCTTCATAACTGATACGTCTCCAATGTATCTATCATTTTTGATTGTTCCATGATATTATATTATCTGTTTTGGATGTTTAATGGGCTTTAATATACTCTTTTATATGATTTTTGGGACTAACCTATTAACCCAGAGCCCAGTGCCAGTTTCTGTTTTTTTCCTTGTTTTTGAGTATCGCAGAAAAGGAAACCAAACGGAGTCCAATTGACCTAAAATTTGACGGAGATTATTTTTGGACCAAAGAAGCCCACGGAGCATCGGAGATGGACCAGAAGAGTCCCGGGCTGCCCACGAGGGTAGGGGGCGCGCCCACCCCCTGGGCATGCCCCCCTGCCTCGTGGACAGAACGGAGACCCCCGTGACTTGTTCCCGACGCCAATACCTCTCATATATACCCAAACTTCTAGAAAGAAACCTAGATCGGGAGTTCCGCCGACGCACACCTCTAGAGCCACCGAAAACCAATCTAGACCCGTTTCGGCACCCTGTCGGAGGGGGAATCCATCACCGGTGGCCATCTTCATCATCCCGACGCTCTCCATGAGGAGGAGGGAGTAGTTCACCCTCGGGGCTGTGGGTATGCACCAGTAGATATGTGTTTGATCTCTCTCTCTCTCTCTCTCTCTCTCTCTCTTGTGTTCTTGAGGTGGTACGATCTTGATGTATCGCGAGCTTTGCTATTATAGTTGGATCTTATGATGTTTCTCCCCCTCTACTCTCTTATAATGGATTGAGTTTTCCCTTTGAAGTTATCTTATCGGATTGAGTCTTTAAGGATTTGAGAACACTTGATGTATGTCTTGCATGTGCTTATCTGTGGTGACAATGGGATATCATGTGATATACTTGATGTATGTTTTGGTGATCAACTTGCGGGTTCTGTGACCTTGGGAATCTATGCATAGGGGTTGGCACACGTTTTCGTCTTGACTCTCCGGTAGAAACTTTGGGGCACTCTTTGAAGTTCTTTGTGTTGGTTGAATAGATGAATCTGAGATTGTGTGATGCATATCGCATAATCATATCCACGGATACTTGAGGTGACATTGGAGTATCTAGGTGACATTAGGGTTTTGGTTGATTTGTGTCTTAAGGTGTTATTCTAGTATGAACTCTGTGATAGATCGAACGAAAAGAATAGCTTCGTGTTATTTTACTACGGACTCTTGAATAGATCGATCAGAAAGGATAACTTTGAGGTGGTTTCGTACCCTAGAATAATCTCTTCGTTTGTTCTCCGCCATTAGTGACTTTGGAGTGACTCTTTGTTCCATGTTTAGGGATAGTTATATGATCCAATTATGTTATTATTGTTGAGAGAACTTGCACTAGTGAAAGTATGAACCTTAGGCCTTGTTTCCTAGCATTGCAATACCGTTTACTCTCACTTTTATCATTAGTTACCTTGCTGTTTTTATATTTTCAGATTACAAAAACCTATATCTATCATCTATATTGCACTTGTATCACCATCTCTTCGCCGAACTAGTGCACCTATACAATTTTCCATTGTATTGGGTGTGTTGGGGACACAAGAGACTCTTTGTTATTTGGTTGCAGGGTTGCTTGAGAGAGACCATCTTCATCCTACGCCTCCCACGGATTGATAAACCTTAGGTCATCCACTTGAGAGAAATTTGCTACTGTCCTACAAACCTCTGCACTTGGAGGCCCAACAACGTCTACAAGAATAAGGTTTTGTAGTAGACAGCAAGCTCTTTTCTGGCGACGTTGCCGGGGAGGTGAGTGCTTGAAGGTATACCTTTAGATCTTGCAATCGAATCTTTTAGTTTCTTGTTTTATCACTAGTTTAGTTTATAAAAGAAAACTACAAAAAAAATGGAATTGAGGGTGCCTCATATGCTTCACCTTTTTAATGTCTTCCGTGAAAATAAGGATTCTGATAATTGTGCTCAATTGCTAGAGGAAGAATGCATTAAAATGTTTGGTACTAAGTCTTTGAATGATGAGCATGATTGCAATGTTGTTAGTATGAATTCTTTGAATACCCATGATGCTAATGATATGCAAAGCCACATGCTTGGGGATGCTATGTTTGATGAAGATGATATGTTTAGTCCCCTAAGTTTTGATGAGCAAATTTATTATGATGAAAGCATGCCTCCTATTTATGGTGATTATTGTGATGGCGCGTATGCTATAAAGAATAAAGATAACCATGAAACTTGTCATCATGATTTTAATTTTCAGTTGGATTATCCTTCACTTGATTGTTATTTTGTTGAGTTTGCTCCCACTATTCCGAATGAGAAGAACTTTGCTTATGTGGAGTGTAGTAAAATTTCTATGCTTGTGCATCATGAAAATAATCCTTTATGTGATAGTTATATTGTTGAATTGATTCAAGATGCTACTAAAAATTACTATGAGGGAGGAACATATGCTTGTAGGAATTGCAATAATATCAAGTTTCCTCTCTATGTGTTGAAAATCTTGAAGCTATGCTTGTTTTGCTTTCCTATGCTAGTTGATTCTTGTTCCCATAAGTTGTTTGCTCACAAAATCCATATGCATAGGAAGTGGGTTAGGCTTAAATGTGCTAGTCATATGCTTCATGATGCTCCCGTTATGTTTAAATTCTTATCTTTTATGTGAGCATCCACTACAAAAAAATACACTTCCGTGATGATACGTGTTTGTCACAGTAGGTCGTGTTTTCTGTCATGCATGTACATCCATGACAAATTTATGACAGAATCAAGATAGTCATACATGTGCTATCGTAGAAGTGTTCCATGACATTGCCAAAATTATCATCATGGAAGTGTCCACTTCAATGATGATAAATCGCGCGTCACATAAGTGCTTTCGTCAAGGGTGACCGACACGTGGCATCCACCGTAATGGAACACCGTTAAGCTATCGGGTCGGGTTTTGGATCCGATAACCCGTTAATAGCCCCGACCAATGGGAAATTTCCACATGTAAAATTCTTATTGGCCGGACGAAACATGTGTCAGCTCGTCAGTGGGTCAGATAGGCGCCTATGATACGTCGACACGTGGCACGGCCCAACAGAGGCCCATTCCTATGAAAAAGGCCGGCCCAGTAAAAATTAGCAGGCCGGCCCATATAAGGCCTACTTGTGCCAGGTCCATTTAAGCCCACGACCCATACGAGATGTGCCAATTCGGCCCGTCAACGGCCCGTTAAAGATTTGACACCATTGCAACCCATCGTCAGGTCGAGCCCGTTAACAACCCGCTATATATTTGGGCTCAATATCGGCCTGTTAACGGCCCATTTAATGGATGGGCCAATTTTCAGGATGTACATCTTTCGGCCTTTTAGCGACACATTTAAATGTTGGGCTAATTTCCGACCTGGTGTGTCTTTCAGCCTGTTGATGGGCCATTTGTAGTCGGACCTGAGTTTCGGCCTTTTAGCGGCCCACTTAAGTGTTGGGCCAATTTCTGGCCCGGTGTCACTTTCAGCCTGTTGACGGCCCATAAATCAGTTGGGCCATTTGTAGTCGGACCTGAGTTTTGGCCTTTTAGCGACCCATTTAAGTGTCGGGCCAATTCCATGCCCTGTGTGCCTTTCGGCCTGTTAACGGACCATAAATGAGTTGGGCCATTTGTAGTCGGACCTTAGTTTTGGCCTTTTAACGGCCCATGCCCTTCATGGTCCAATACCAGCCCGGTTTCTCTTTCGGCCTGCTAAAGGCCCACAACATAGTTGGGCCGTTTACAATACGACCTGACTTTCGGCCTATTAGCGGCCCATGCTCTTCATGGTCCAGTACAAGCCCGCTGTCTCTTTCGGCTGCTAAAGGCCTACAGTATAGTTGGGCCATATGTAGCCCAAACTTAGTAACGGCCTGTTAATGGCCCGTGAAATAAATTGGGGCCACCTGTTGCCCGCTTCGATGTCGGCCTGTTAACGACTCGGGAGGTAAGAGGGCCAACCATTAACTTTCGGCCTAGTAACGGCCCATTAACTTAATGGGCCCACTAAAGTTCGTTCATGTCTTTAGACCAAATTAGATAATTTGAGCCCATTACGATGAGCAATTATGCACATGACCAAAACCGAGAAAGCTAAGGTACGACATACAGGGAATAACGTTGCACATCTAGCATATATCACAGGAAATTACATCCACTGGGCAATCAAAGATTGATGCCAGTGCAAATAAATGAGCAGAACCTAACCATCTACAATGTCACAATCTACAACCTCAGCACAGATGACGCCCATAAGCATGTGGGCAAGTTCTTGCTGCTTTGCTACACTGTCTTTGAAAATATTGATCAGTTGTTGTGTCACACGACTCTGCACCTCTGATTCATCCACCATTTCCATCATTGCTTCAGCCATTAATTGGTTCACAAACATACATTTATTCCGTTGCATTCGAGACAGAGGATACTTAACAGATTCAGATGGTGATTTTGGCAGGCTTGTATTATTGATAGTGGAGAGTGTCTCGACCACTGCATCATAACATAAATTAGGACGGGAACCAAACAGATTAATCATGAGTTATTGCCATATTACCTGGCCTAGATTTACTGGAAAGAAACAATGGGGTTGCCTTGCTGTTTTCAGAGTTTGTCTTCTTATCTTTAGCAGCCTGCACAAAATTAACACACTAGCATTGCTATCATTGGCCAAGTCAGATAATAGGAAAGCAACATTGACACAACGAATGTTTGGGCAACTAGCCTACACCAAATTAACACAATATGGCACAACTATCATCAGCCAGGTAAGGTAATACGAAAGCAACATTGACACAATGAATGAATGGGCAACCAAAGAAGCACTACAATTCAGTAATGTATATGAGATAGTACATTCATGCAGCTCAGTATGCAAAACTACCAGGCAATTTTCCTTACAAAAATCAACATTGGCGCCTTTAACATTTTGCTACAACTAATTTTAGATCATATAAAGGTTAGATTCATGCCGATTAACAAAATACATGCTGATGTAAAAATATAGTGATATACAACAGGTACTTACATCAGCATTGGAGCACAGAGAATTCCCGCAAGATATTTTCCTCAAATACGATCCCAATGGAGGAAGTCTTTTATCGTTTAACCTTATTTTCTAAAAGAGAGATGGGTAAGAAACATGTAGAAAATATTATCAGAATGCTATAAAATTTCATGATGCGAGGATACGCACATGCTTCTTAGAATGGAGTTGACATTCTTTTGCTGGACTGGAGCGGACTAGTTCTTTGGCCACTGGAATCTGCTTATTATCAGTGGGAGTTGGGTTTCTCTGTGCTGGAGCACTATCTATGAAAAATGGAGTTGGTTTATTATCTCCTGGCATTTGGATCTTTTGCAAAGACTTGGTTTGTAACCCTTCAGATTCTAACATAGCCGTCTTCCCCTTGCATGCCTTATATAGAAGAATGGTGATTCAGTTATAAAACATGCTACAACAGAGATGGAATAGGTACTAAAGAATAGAAAGGCATGACATATTGACATGTATTCCCTCCATCCGGAAATAAATGGATGGGTCTAGGCATATTTCAGTTCTAGATACATCCAGTTTTATCCATTTCTGTGACATTTAATCCGGACGGAGGGAGTATGATGTAAGAGCTAGGGATACGACAGGACAACACAGTAAAAAAACACTGAAAAACCCACTGCAGAACCAAAGTATTCAAACCCACTGATATGAGATAGTACACTCATGCAGCTCAGGATGCAAAACTACCAGGCAGTTTTCCTTGCAAAAATCAACATTGTGGCCTTTAATCATACATTTTGTTACAACTAAATTTAGATCAGATAAAGGTTGGATTCATGCTGATTAACAAAATACATGCTGATGTAAAAATATAGTGATATACAACATGTACTTACATCAGCATTGGAGCACAGAGAATTCCCGCAAGATATTTTCCTCATATACGATCCCAATAGAGGAAGTCTTGTATCGTTTAACCTTATTTTCTAAAAGAGAGATGGGTAAGAAACATGTAGAAAATATGACCAGAATGCTATAAAATTTCATGATGCGAGGATACACACACGCTTCTTAGAATGGAGTTGACATTCTTTTGCTGGACTGGAGCGGACTAGTTCTTTGGCCACTGGAATCTGCTTATTATCAGTAGGAGTTGGGTTTCTCTGTGCTGGAGCAGTATCTATAAAAACTGGAGTTGGTTCATTATCTCCTGGCGTTTGGATCTTTTGCAAAGGCCTTGTTTGTAACCCTTTAGATTCTAACATAGTCGTCTTCCCCTTGCATGCCTTGTATAGAAGAATGGTGCTTTAATTATAAAACATGCGACAGCAGAGAGATGGAATAGGTACTGAAGAATAGAAAGGCGTGACATATTGACATGTATTCCCTCCATCTGGAAAAAACTGGATGGGTCTAGGCGTATTTCAGTTATAGATACATCCTTTTTATCCATTTCAGCAACATGTAATCCGGATGGAGGGAGTATGGTGTTAGAGCTAGGGATACGACATGACAACACAGCAAAAAAACACTAGTTGAATGTAAAACTATATGCTAGCGGAACAGAAATAACTAAGGCAACATACACATGTATGATTGGGAAAATAAGATGGCATTGCAACAGAGCACTAGAATAGCACTTCAATGTAAAAAAACATGGTATGGTAGACAGATGAAGTACATACTGATGAATAACATTGCATAATATATTCAGAAGTATGATGTCGAAATTAAGCAGATGTCATTGCGATAGAGTAGAATGACAGTACTTGAATTTGAAAACATGTTATCATGAATGGAATAGGTACTGAAAAACAGGAAGGCATGGCATATTTACATGCATGATCAGCATGCTAAGCACATGGCATTGCAATAGAGTAGATACACTCCAGGACATTATATGCAGGTTGTACCCATATCACAGGCCAAGTTAGAGCAAGCACCTTGTGGGGTGAAGATGATTCATCATCTTTCTGCAAGTCTTCTGAAGAACTGCCTTTACATGTTCCATCATATTGGGTATCATTGAAATCAAGTTTATTAGCCTTTACATTGCTCCGTGAGGTTCTTGTGGATATATCAGTGCGTGTAATTATATCTGACATGCATGGAAGACAACTAGTAGTTAGATTTATGTAATGAGTGCCTGTAGGAGATGACATAAATAGTAGGACTGGGGTTAACTAGCAGCAACAGGTCTTAGAACACAGATGAAAGCTACAGAATATGTATCGTTTGTACTCGAGATGAACTAGATGGCACACAAAAGTATTAAAGAACAACACAGGTAATACTAGAAGTGGTATAATACTATAATCACCAGCCTGTGGGATAGCGTTGGCTGATGGATGATAACTATGGAACAACGTTACCTAAAGAACAAGTATCTTAGCTGAACTATGGAACAATGTTAACTCCTGAACAAGACCCGTAAGAGATCAGCATGAATATACAATGAAATGTGATGATCTATTTTCCATGCTTAGATGAATAACAAAGCCATAAGTGTTACACACAAGTAAGATTAGGGTACAACCTATCTGGCTGCCATCCATAGGAGCGAGCATCATGTGCTGACTTGTCGATGGCCCTGCAGTTGTTGTGGCTGTCCATGTCAGGCACGCACATTCGATGCAGGGAACTATTGAGTGGGGACTATAGCTCCCTTCTGGTGTATGCTTCCCTTGTTGGAGCAACTGCGGTGAGTCGGAAGACGGTGTGTCTGAAGATGCAGATAATGCATAATGTTAAGAACGACATATCTCTTTGATCTGAAGAAATACACTAAGAGATCAACAGCAAGGTACGAGAGTGGTCACACGTCTGTTGACTGAAGACTAATTGGGGTCACACGATTTTATTTTATTTTGGTACTGTTTGATGTACGCCGGATGGCTGGCCGTCTTGTGCCTCCCGGCTGACACTGTTCGGAATCTTCCCCGAAGAGCCAGCGACCAACGACAGAGCAGCCTGCCTCCGCCGTCCGTGGACCCGGCCAAAACCCCGCTCCCCGCCCCACCGCACTACCGTGGTTGCGCTGCCCCCGGGCTAATCCACAAAGACTCCCCGTCATCCAGATCCAGCGGCGGCAGTACCTTCAACCCACGCAACTCTAAAAGATAGCCATCTAAGCGCTGCTTCCGCGGCGAACTTGCGGCCCTGCACCCTTACGTTAGACACCAGCCAACCGGCAGCCTAGGAGCTCCGCCGCCTCGAGGGGTGCTGCTTCCCATTGGGAATCGATTGGCCCAGAATAAAAATTCAGACAACTGACGCCTAAATAAAGTGATTTGAGATGAGGGTGCGACCTATCTGGCGGCACGGTGAAGTAGGCAGGTCCAGCTGCCGAGCCGGTGAGGCCGGCGCGGTTGCGGTGGCGACCGGCGGCAGGGAAAGTGCGATGTCGCGACGGTCGACGGCTACGGGGATGTGCTACCTCTTGAGCTTGCGTTGGATTTCCCCGAAGAGGATAGGATGATGCAGCAGAGTAGCGTAAGTATTTCCCTCAGTTTTTGAGAACCAAGGTATCAATCTAGTAGGAGGCTTCACGCGAGTCCCTCGTACCTACACAAAACAATAGCTCAACACAACCAACGCGATTAGGGGTTGTCTATCCCTTCTTGGTCACTTACGAAAGTGAGATATGATAGAGATGATACATAATATGTTTGGTATTTTTGATATAAAGATGCAAGGTAAAATAAAAGGCAAAGTAAAAAGTAAAGCAATAATAAAGTGATGGAAGATTGATATGATGAGAATAGACCTGGGGGCCATAGATTTCACTAGTAGCTTCTCTCAAGAGCATAGGTATTTCTACGGTGGGTGAACAAATTACTGTTGAGCAATTGACATAATTGAGCATAGTTATGAGAGTATCTAGGTATGATCATGTATATAGGCATCACGTCCGAGACAAGTAGACCGACTCCTGCCTGCATCTACTACTATTACTCCACTCATCGACCGCTATCCAGCATGCATCTAGAGTATTAAGTTAATGAAAACAGAGTAACGGCTTAAGCAAGATGACATGATGTAGAGGGATAAATTCATGCAATATGATAAAAAACCCATCTTGTTATCCTCGATGGCAACAATACAATACGTGCCTTGCTGCCCCTACTGTCACTGGGAAAGGACACCACAAGATTGAACCCAAAGCAAAGCACTTCTACCATTGCAAGAACTACCAATCTAGTTGGCCAAACCAAACGGATAATTCGAAGAGACTTGCAAAGATAACCAATCATACATAAAAGAATTCAGAGAAGATTCAAATATTGTTCATAGATAATCTTGATCATAAACCCACAATTCATCGGTCTCAACAAACACACCCCAAAAAGAAGATTACATCAAATAGATCTCCACGAGAGAGGGGGAGAACATTGTATTGAGATCCAAAAAGAGAGAATAAGCCATCTAGCTACTAACTATGGACCCGAAGGTCTGAGGTAAACTACTCACACTTCATCGGAGAGGCTATGATGATGTAGAAGCCCTCCATGATGATTTCCCCCTCCGGTGGAGCTCCGGAACAGGCCCCAAGATGGGATCTCATGGATACAGAAAGTTGCGGTGGTGGAATTAGGTTTTTGGCTCCGTATCTGATAGTTTTGGGGTACGTAGGTATATATAGGAGGAAGGAGTACGTCGGTGGAGCTTCGGGGGGCCCACGAGGTAGGGGGGCGCGCCCTAGGGGGGGCACCCTCCACCCTCGTGACTGCCTCGTGGCTTTCTTGATGGAGGGTCCAAGTCTCCTGGATCATATTCGGTGAGAAAATCGAGTTCCCGAAGGTTTCATTCCGTTTGGACTCCGTTTGATATTCTGTTTCTTCGAAACACTGAAATAGGCAAAAAACAACAATTCTGGGCTGGGCCTCCGGTTAATAGGTTAGTCCCAAAAGTAATATAAAAGTGGAAAATATAGCCCGATATAGTCCAAAACAGTAGATAATATAGCATGGAGCAATCAAAAATTATAGATACGTTGGAGACGTATCAGGCATCCCCAAGCTTAATTCCTGCTCGTCCTCGAGTAGGTAAATGATAAAAAAGATAATTTTTGATGCGGAGTGCTACTTGGCATAATTTCAATGTAACTCTTCTTAATTATGGTATGAATATTCAGATTAGAAAGATTCAAGACAAAAGTTCATATTGACATAAAAATAATAATAGTTCAAGCATACTAGCAAAGCAATTATGTCTTCTCAAAATAGCATGGCCAAAGAAAGTTCATCCTTACAAAATCATATAGTTTAGTCATCCTCCATCTTCGTCACACAAAATACTCAAATCATGCACAACCCCGGTTTCAGTCAAGCAATTGTTTCATACTTTAGAATTCTCAAACTCTTTCAACTTTCACACAATATATGAGCGTGAGCCATGGACATAGCACTATATGTGGAATAGAATATGGTGGTTGTGGAGAAGACAAAAAAGGGAGAAGATGGTCTCACATCAACTAGGCGTATCAACGGGCTATGGAGATGCCCATTAATAGATATCAATGTGAGGAGTAGGGATTGCCATGCAACGGATGCACTAAGAGCTATAAATGTATGAAAGCTCAACCAAATGCAACTAAGTGGGTGTGCATCCAACTTGCTTGCTCATGAAGACCTAGGGCATTTCAGGAAGCCCATTGTAGGAATATACAAGCCAAGTTCTATAATGAAAAATTCCCACTAGTATATGAAAGTGACAAAACATGAGAATCTCTATCATGAAGAACATGGTGCTACTTTGAAGCACAAGTGTGGAAAAAGGATAGTAACATTGTCCCTTCTCTCTTTTTCTCTCATTTTTTGGGCCTTCTCTTTTTTTTGGCCTTTCTTTTTATTTATTTATTTATTTATTCCTCACTTGGGACAATGCTCTAGAATGATGATCATCACACTTCTATTTATTTACAACTCAACGATTACAACTCGATACTAGAACAAAGTATAACTCTATATGCATGCCTCCGGTGGTGTACAGGGATGGATAATGATTCATGAGCGACGTGTATGAAAGAATTATGAATGGTGGCTTTGCCACAAATACTATGTCAACTACATGATCATGCTAGGCAATATGACAATGATGAATGTGTCATGACGAACGGAACGGTGGAAAGTTGCATGGCAATATATCTCGGAATGGCTATGGAAATGCCATAATAGGTAGGTATGGTGGCTGTTTTGAGGAAGGTATATGGTGGGTGTATGATACCGGCGAAAAGTGCGCGGTATTAGAGAGGCTAGCAATGGTGGAACAATGAGAGTACGTATAATCCATGAACTCAACATTAGTCATAATGAACTCACATACTTATTGCAAAAATCTACAAGTCATCAAAAACCAAAATACTACACGCATGCTCCTAGGGGGGAGGTTGGTAGGAGTTAACCATCGCGCCCCCCGACCTCCACACAAGGGTAGGCACTCAAAGAATATCTCATGTTTCAAATTTGTTACATAACGTTTACCATATGTGCATGCTACGGGACTTGCAACCTTCAACACAAGTATTTCTCAATTTTACAACTACTCAACTAGCACGACTTTGATATTATTACCTCCATATCTCAAAACAATTATCAATCATCAAACTTTTCTTAGTATCCAACGCACTCAAAAGAAAGTTTTACAAATCTTGCATACCAAGCATATTAAGATTGTTAAGCAAATTACCATGCTATTTAAGACTCTCAAAATAATCTAAGTGAAGCATGAGAGATCAATAGTTTCTTTAAAACAAATCCACCACCGTGCTCTAAAAGATATAAGTGAAGCACTAGAGCAAAAGCTATAACGCTCAAAAGATATAAGTGAAGCACATAGAGCAAAACTATAAGGCTCAAAAGATATAAGTGAAGCACATAGAGTATTCTAACAAATTCCAATTCATGTATGGCTCTCTCAAAAGGTGTGTACAGAAAATATGATTGTGGTAAACTAAAAAGCAAAGACTCAAATCATACAAGACGCTCCAAGCAAAACACATATCATGTGGTGAATAAAAATATAGCTCCAAGTAAAGTTACCGATGGAAGTAGACGAAAGAGGGGATGCCTTCCGGGGCATCCCCAAGCTTTGACTTTTTGGTGTCCTTGGATTATCGTGGGGGTGCCATGGGCATCCCCAAGCTTAGGATCTTGCCACTGCTTGTTCCATAATCCATCAAAAGATTTCTCTCAAAACTTGAAAACTTCACAACACAAAACTCAACAGAAATCTCATGAGGTCCGTTAGTGAAAGAAAACAAAAGACCACTTTAAGGTACTGTAATGAACTCATTATTTATTTATATTGGTGTTAAACCTACTGTATTCCAACTTCTCTATGGATTATAAACCATTTTACTACCAATAGATTCATCAAAATAAGCAAAGAACACACGAAAAACAGAATCTGTCAAAAACAGAACGGTCTGTAGTAATCTGTAACTAACGCAAACTTCTGGAACGTGAAAAATTCAGCCAAATTAGGAAGTTCTAGATAATTTGTTTATTGATCTACAGCAAAAATAATGAACTAAAAATCACGTTCCTGTGATTTATGAAAATTATTCTCGTGCGCACAAAGTTTCTGTTTTCTGCAGCAGAATCAAATAACCATTACCGTAGGTTGTCCTAACTGTTTTACTTGGCACAAACACTAATTAAAACACAAAAAGAATCTAACCAGAGGCTAGAAAAATTATTTATTACTAAGAAGCAAGGAAAAATATTGGGTTGTCTCCCAACAAGCGCTTTTCTTTAAAGCCTTTTTAGCTAGGCATTGAGATTTCAATGATGCTCACATAAAAGACAAGAATTGAAGCACAAAGAGAGCATCATGAAACACATGACAAACACATCTAAGTCTAACATACTTCCTATGCATAGGCATCTTATAGGCAAACAAATTATCATAGCAAGCAAAAACTAGCATATGCAAGGGAGCGGAAAGGAACAATAGCAATCTCAACATAACAAGAGGTAATTTAGTAACATGAAAATTTCTATAACCATATTTTCCTCTCTCATAATAATTACATGTAGGATCATAAGAAAATTCAACAATATAGCTATCACATAACATATTCTCAACACGATCCACATGCATGTGAAGTTGACACTCTTCCAAAATAGTGGGATTATCATTAACTAAAGTCATGATTTCTCCAAGCCCACTTTTACCAAAAATTTCATAAGATTAAATGTTATCCAAATATGTGGGATCTAAAGTTGACACTCTTCCAAACCCACTTTCAATATTATTGCAAACACTACTAGCAATCTTGTATTCATCATGGGGCTTAAATAAATTTTCAAGATCATAAGAAGAATCTCCCCAATCATGACTATTGGACATAGCAAAAGCTAGCATCCCCAAGCTTAGGGTTTTGCATATTATTAGCATAATTTACATCAATAGAATTTATAATAAAATCATTGCAATCATGCTTTTTATTCAAAGATCTATCGTGAAGCACTTCATCACAATTTTCAGATTTACGGATTTCAGGCAAAAGCTTATAAAGATAATCTAGTGCATCCAAATCACTAGGAATTGGTTCATCATAATTGGATCTCTTAAAAAGATTGGAAAGCGGATGAGGATCCATAGATATTAGCTTCTCTGTTTAGGAATAAATACTCAACTATTTCAACCAAGCGAGAAAACTAGCCAAGAAAGACATCAAGGCGAACGGAAAAGAGAGGGCGAATAAAATGGCAAGGGTGAAGTGGGGGAGAGGAAAACCAGAGGCAAATGGCAAATAATGTAATGCGAGAGATAGGGATTGTGATGGGTACTTGGTATGTTGACTTTTGCGAAGACCTCCCCGGCAACGGCGCCAGAAATTCTTCTTGCTACCTCTTGAGATTGTGTTGGATTTCCCCGAAGAGGAGAGGATGATGCAGCAGAGTAGCGTAAGTATTTCCCTCAGTTTTTGAGAACCAAGTTATCAATCCAGTAGGAGGCTTCACGCGAGTCCCTCATACCTACACAAAACAATAGCTCAACGCAACCAACACGATTAGGGGTTGTCAATCCCTTCTCGGTCACTTACGAAAGTGAGATCTGATAGAGATGATAGATAATATTTTTGGTATTTTTGATATAAAGATGCAAGGTAAAATAAAAGGCAAAGTAAAAAATAAAGCAATAATAAAGTGATGGAAGATTATATGATGAGAATAGACCCGGGGGCCATATATTTCACTAGTGGCTTCTCTCAAGAGCATAGGTATTTCTACGGTGGGTGAACAAATTACTGTTGAGCAATTGATAGAATTGAGCATAGTTATGAGAGTATCTAGGTATGATCATGTATATAGGCATCACGTTCGACACAAGTAGACCGACTCCTGCCTGCATCTACTACTATTACTCCACTCATCGACCGCTATCTAGCATGCATCTAGAGTATTAAGTTAATGAAAACAGAGTAACGCCTTAAGCAAGATGACATGATGTAGATGGATAAATTCATGCAATATGATAAAAACCCCATCTTGTTATCCTCGATGGCAACAATACAATACGTGCCTTGCTGCCCCTACTGTCACTAGGAAAGGACACCGCAAGATTGTACCCAAAGCTAAGCACTTCTCCCATTGCAAGAACTACCAATCTAGTTGGCCAAACCAAACAGATAATTTGAAGAGACTTGCAAAGATAACCAATCATACGTAAAAGATTTCAGAGAAGATTCAAATATTATTCATAGATAATCTTGATCATAAAACCACAATTCATCGGTCTCAACAAACACACCGCAAAAAGAAGATTACATCGAATAGATCTCCATGAGAGAGGGGGAGAACATTGTATTGAGATCCAAAAAGAGAGAAGAAGCCATCTAGCTACTAACTATGGACCCGAAGGTCTGAGGTAAACTACTCACACTTCATCGGAGAGGCTATGATGATGTAGAATCCCTTCGTGATGATTGCCCCCTCCGGTGGAGCTCCGGAACAGGCCCCAAGATGGGATCTCGTGGATACAGAAAGTTTTAGCGGTGGAATTAGGTTTTTGGCTCCGTATATGATAGTTTCGGGGTATGTAGGTATATATAGGAGGAAGGAGTACGTCGGTGGAGCTGGGGGGCCCACGAGGTAGGGGGGCGCGCCCTGGAGGGGGGGGCGCCCTCCACCCTCGTGACCGCCTCGTGGCTTTCTTGACGGAGGGTCCAAGTCTCCTGGATCATATTCGGTGAGAAAATCGCGTTCCCGAAGGTTTCATTCCTTTTGGACTCCGTTTGATATTCTGTTTCTTCAAAACACTGAAATAGGCAAAAAACAGCAATTCTGGGCTGGGCCTCCAGTTAATAGGTTAGTCCCAAAAGTAATATAAAAGTGGAAAATAAAGCCCAATATAGTACAAAACAGTAGATAATATAACATGGAAATCAAAAATTATAGATACATTGGAGACGTATCAGGAAGCAGCGCGAGGACTCTGGACGGATCCGAAGTTGGAGTCGCTTCGGCACCGTGAACAACGGCGGGGGTGAATCGGCTCCGGTACGGTTCACGCGGCCGTCGTCGAGGCAGCACCAGTAGCACGGAGTAAGAGGCACACGGCCCAGTGCATGAAGGCAAATGGACAGCGTGTCCATCATTAGGGAGGAGGGCGGGTGTGAAATTGGTGCGGTGGGGGTGCCATGGAGGTGGGGCTGAGGTTTCGCAGCTCAGGAGAAGGGAGCTTCCCGGGGAGAAGGTGATTTGGCACCC